>NC_052482.1:12827201-12932555 GCF_009730915.1 Dioscorea cayenensis subsp. rotundata
TAACATACAACCAATCTCACAAGAATAAAGTAGAGACACCAATTTAACGTGGTTCGGCTAAGAACTAGTCAACATCCACGGGAGAACAATGCTTCACTATATCATGGGGGAATAACAAGAGTACAAGAGTACAAGAAATAAACATAAAGCCACAAGAGAATTACCAAGCTCTAAAAACTAGCCTTACCTCAAAAACAAGGGTCTTACCTTGCTTTAATGAGATTAAGCAAGAACAAGAGCTCTCCTCTACACCACTCTTTTCACTCTCCAAATATAAGAGAATTCTCCCTCTCTATCTCTCTCTCCTTTCTCTCTTTTTTCCCAACACCCAACAAACATAACCCTATATAAACAATAGAGCAATCTAGACCGTTGGATTAAAGAGATCAAGATTTGGCTTCATTACAGGGATATCAAGCTAATATTTAACAATCCCCCACTTGAAGACAAATCTTCAATCAATGAAGCATTAAGCATTGCCCTCCAAACATCCAAGTTATGTCTCCACTAACCAGGAAAGCCTCCTACAATGAGAAGTCTTCTCTGTAGGCACAATCTTTGTCAACAAATCCGCAAGGTTGTCATTTGTGTGGATTTTCTCAACATGTAAATATCCACACTCCAAAGCAAGCCGAATAAAGTGGTACCGCACATCAATATGTTTTGTTCTAGAATAAAAAGCTGCATTCTTAGCAAGATGTATCGCACTTTGACTATCACAATACAACACATATTTTTCTTGTACCACTTCAAATTGATTAAGCACATGCTTCAACCAAATCATTTCCTTTGCTCCTTCGGTCAAGGCAATATATTCCGCTTCAGTGGTAGACAAGGCAACAATATCTTGAAGTTTAGACATCCAACTCACCGCACCACCACCAAATGTGAAAACATAACCCGTAGTGGACTTTCGTGTCTCTCTACAACCGGCATAATCGGAATCAACATAACCATTAACCACTAATGAAGAACCTCCAAAGCACAAGCATAAATTTTGTGTACCTTTCAAGTAACGAAGAACCCACTTGACGGCTTGCCAATGCTCCCAACCGGCACAAGACATATACCTTGAAACAACCCCCACTGTATAAGCAATATCCGGCCTTCTGCATATCATAGCATACATCAAGTTACCAACAGCGAAGGTACAAAGAACATTTTCAAATTTATCATCCTTTGGAGAACTCTTCTTAGATAGATTAAAATGTGGCGCTAGAGGTGTAGAAACCGGTTTGCAATTAACCATTCCAAACCTTTCAAGAACTTAGCCAATGTACTCGGATTGACTTAACCACAATTTCCCATGCTCTCTATCTCGATGAATGCGTATACCTAGAATCTTCTTTGCAATGTCAAGATCTTTAGTAGCAAACATCCTTGACATATGGAGCTTTAAGGACTTAATCTCCTTCTAATCATTGCTAGCTATCAACATATCATCCATGTAAAGTAACAAGCAATTAAACATGCCACATGTGGAACCCTTAAAGTAGACACAATGATCAAAATCACATCTAGAATAGCCCTCATCTTGCATAAAAGAGTCAAACTTCTTGTACCATTGTAGAGAAGCTTGTTTCAAACCGTACAACCCCTTCTTCAACTTGCACACCAAGTTCGGATTAGACTTGTTAGCAAAGCCTTCCGGTTGAGACATAAATTTCTTCTTCAAGGTCACCTTACAAGAAAGCCATTTTGATGTCAAGTTGTTTAAGCTCCAAATCAAGATTAGCCACCAAAGATAGAATAACTCTTATGGAGCTATGCTTCACCACCGAAGCAAATATTTCATTAAAATCAATACCATGCTTTTGACCATAGCCCTTCACCACTAGTCTTGCCTTGTATCTTTTTGATCCATCAGCTTTATGCTTTATCACATACACCCATCTATTCTTAATGCTTTCTTTCCACTTGGAAGCTTCACCATGTCACAAGTTTGGTTCCGATGCAAAGAGTCCATCTCTTCTTTTATAGCCTTTTGCCACCTAGCTTTCTCAAGACAATTTAGTGCTTCATGAAAAGACTCGGGCTCACCCGCATCAGTAAATAAAGCATAATACAAGGATGGAGAATACCTTTGGATGGGTTTAGGAGTCGTTGTAGATCTCAAAATTTGTGGAGACTCAAATTCTTGTTCTTCCTCATTAACATGAGCATCTTCTTGCTCAATCACCTCCATGCTATCATCATGGCCACCAACATCACCATGGCCATCTCCATCATCATGATCTTGAGAATAAATTTCTTCTACTTGCCGAGGAGGAACACATGAGTCAACTTGCATACGAACAAGTTTCTCATCCTTTTGCTCTTCATGATGACTTTCTTTAAACATCACATTCTCATGAAATATGACATCACAACTTCTAATTGTCTTTCTTTCAATTTGATCCCACAACCTATAGCCTCTATCATCACCACCATAACCAAGGAAAGCACATCTCCTTGATTTCAAATCAAGGTTACTTCTCTTTTCGGAAGGCACATGCATATAAGCTTCACAACCAAAAACTCTTAAATTATTATAAGAGATTTTCTTACCACTCCAAAGAATTTCCGGAACATCACCATCCAATGGAGCACTTAGTGATCTATTGATGCGGTATACCGCCGTATTTGCCGCTTCCGCCCAAAAGAACTTAGGAAGACCGGAGTGAGACAACATACTTCTTACCCTTTCCACAATAGTCATATTCATTCTTTCAGTGACACCATTTTGTTGTGCGGTGTAAGGAACCGTCTTCACTCTCTTGATGCCACTCTCCGCACAAAAACCATCAAAAGCACTAGAGCAAAACTCTCCACCATTGTCGGTTTGCAAGCATTTTATAAACCTTTCACTTTCTTTCTCAACACGGGCCTTGAACTTCTTGAAAGTTTCAAAAACTTGATCCTTCGATGCTAATGGATAAAGCCAACACTTTCTAGAATAATCATCTATGAAAGTGACAAAATAAGAAGCACTACCAAGAGACTTGACATTAATAGGGTCACAAACATCGGAATAAAGGAACTTCAATGCCTTCAATTTTCCATCAGATTCATGCCTCTTAAAATTTACTCTATGTTACTTGCCCATGATGCAATGCACACTTAATTCAAGAGATGAATTCTCCAGTAAAGGAATAAGTTTTTATCTTGCAATACCTTCATTCCATGCTCACTACGATGTCCAAGCCGACTATGCCAAACATGCACATCATCACGTCCACTTGCCGACATACATCTTTGAGGCGAACCAAGAAAAGTATATAAGCTTCCATCTTTTTGCCCATTCAATATCGTCATACATCCCTTGGAGATTTTCCATGATCCATTGCCAAAAGTAACCACATAACCGGCCTTATCAAGTTGCCCTGCCGAAATAAGATTCTTTATTATCGCGGGAATATGCCTCACATTAGTCAATGTATACTCCTTCCCATTTGCTTGCTTAATAACTACATCACCAATGCCTAAAATTTTACAAGCACGATCATTGCCGAGGTAGACATTACCACAATCAACCTCTTTATAAGTGGAGAAAAATAATCGATCCGGACATATGTGAAATGAAGCACCGGAGTCCAATACCAAAGTATCTATAGAAGAAGATACCATACAAGCAATGCTTAATGTGACTCCATCATCACTTTGAGATGCTATGCTTGCTTCACCATCAACTTACTTCCCCTTATGCTTGTTCTTCAAAAGATTACAATCATTCCTCACATAACCTTGTTTCTTGCAATACCAACAAGTAACAACTCGGCCCTGTGACCTTGATCTTCCTTTTGCTTGTGACTTGCCCTTAGTTGCCGAAACATCATCCCTTTGTTGAGATCTTACTCTTTCACCGGCCGCTAGTGCTTGATTTGAGTCACTAGACATTTGTGAAGAAGCCCTTCTAGTCTCCTCACTACTCAATAAAGAAACAATATCATTCAACTTGAACTTGTTCCCTATTGTATTTGCCACGGTAGTAACAAGAGTATCCCAACTTGGAGGCAAAGAGCTCAAAAGTAGCAAGCATAAGACCTTTTCATCAAGATTTACCTTTAGAGCCTTTAATTGTATCACAATAGAGTTAAACTCATTTACATGCTTTCGCACCGCGACACCATTCTTCATTTTCAAGAAAAATAACCTCTTCATGGCATGCATCATATTGATACCCGATGGTTGCTTAAAAGATTACTCCAAAGTTCATGAGCGGTCTTACATTGATAAACATCAAACAAGATGGATGGTGAAATACGTGGCCTTATCACCAACAAGCATTTGCGATCAAGAATTTTCCATTGTTCATCACTCATAGATGAGGGTTTAACCGCATTCCCCAATAGTGGTAGATCCAACTCCTTATAGACAAGGTGATCCTCCATCATTATCTTCTATATCGGCCAATTGTCCTCCTTGAGCTTTTCAAACTCCATTGCTTTATCCATTGCTATGAAATCGAATCACCACCAATACAAGCCCCAATTCTTTCAATTGCAAGCTTAGACAACCTCCACAACCCTAGAACAAAGCTCTGATACCAATTGTTGCGTGCCAGGAAGCGCGAAACTAGTGTGCCAATTCATCGAACACTTGGTGTGCAATATCACAATACCTAGCAATCACACAATGAATGGGCAATGCAAAGATAACATACAACCAATCTCACAAGAATAAAGTAGAGACACCAATTTAACGTGGTTCGACTAAGAACTAGTCTACATCCACGGGAGAACAATGCTTCACTATATCATGGGGAAATAACAAGAGTACAAGAAATAGACATAAAGCCACAAGAGAATTACCAAGCTCTAAGAACTAGCCTTACCTCAAAAACAAGGGTCTTACCTTGCTTTAATGAGATTAAGCAAGAACAAGAGCTCTCCTTTACACCACTTTTTTCACTTTCCAAATACAAGAGCATTCTCCATCTCTATCTCTCTCTCCTTTCTCTTTTTTCCCAACACCCAACAAACATAACCCTAT
This sequence comes from Dioscorea cayenensis subsp. rotundata, assembly GCF_009730915.1. Classification (NCBI taxonomy): domain Eukaryota; kingdom Viridiplantae; phylum Streptophyta; class Magnoliopsida; order Dioscoreales; family Dioscoreaceae; genus Dioscorea; species Dioscorea cayenensis. The sequence continues at coordinate 12,832,173 of NC_052482.1, forward strand.
ATAAACAATAAAGCAATCTAGACCGTTGGATTAAAAGAGATCAAGATTTGGCTTCATTACAAAGATATCAAGCCAATATTTAACAAGAACCCACAGTTGGGCACTGCTACCACACCAACTTTTTGTATCGAGGCTCTAACAAAATCAATCTGCAAAGTTTCATGTCAATTAAGATATAACAGTATTCAACTTTTTCACACTACACAACCAATTTGGTTTTCAGAAGCATTAAATATTATAATTCGAATAACGAAGAAATGCATACATCGGAGTGAAACCAGTTCTTGGGAATCTTTGCGAACACGAATACTGAACCCTAAGGTTTGCACTGGATTTCAAATCCGAGCTTGGAGAATACGACCATAATGTGATCTCTCTTGGCCTCGTATTCCTTTAACACATGCACAAGTAAAACCAAAGCTGAGCCATTCATTGCTCAATTAAGATATGTATATATGGGTCTGCATATGTATGCATATGCACTGTTTACTAAAGATATTTAGTTATACCCGTTGTTCGATGATGATATAACGATTATTATTTATATAGATACTGTGCAGAATTACAGTGTATAATAAAATTTGGTACCGTTTATACTGTTCAACAACGTTCACTAATGGATTGTAACCATTGGACAGTAATTTAACGGCTACTGTCAACATTCCTGGATTTGCAATCTCAAATCTAGAGACGTCTCTAATGATGGGTTCTATATATATATATATATATATCTATATATATATATATATCCATTAAGAGTATTAGTTGATAGAAAGTTGATTTGAGATGCTCACTCTTCGTAAGGATGTAAAGTAGGATTGGGAGCTCGTCAAGGCAGTTAGTGCAGCTTCCTGGAAAGGTGAGGGAGCTGAATCTGTAATCCTTATGTGAATGTTTCTGATTGCAGATGCTATGTTTGGTGTAGTACAAGCCCAACCGATCTCAGTTTCATAAATATCACAATAATGTGTATTGCCAAACTATCAGAGCATCTTTGAAGCAGTTCTTGTTAGTCAAAGGACTCCAATAACATCAAGTTAAATCATCAAATAAAAAAAAAAGCAGATATGAAGTTAAAACTTTTGTAGAATCAGCATATATTAAACAGCTTGCAAGAAATGAATCCTAAACTCTTGTCGTTCTTATTCCTAATCTCTTGTGGTTCTTATTGATATGAAAAATATTAGATGAGATAACCAGGCTTCTTATTGTTACCTGTGACACTAAAAGTTTTGGACAGTGAGGATGCCACAATGGTCCTTTCTTGCATTCCAGGAAGAGAAGCAAGGCATATTTGTTTTTGATCATCATATGTTATATATTCATAAACCTGGAGAAATTCAAGATACTAAAAATCCCAACCAAAAAATTACTTAGAAAAAAACAACTTTTGAATGGAAAATTAGTTATATATTGACAATAGAGAAGTAATTGGAATCAAATGATTAGAGAAGATGTTTAGAAATTTTTCAGTACTAGAACATTAGAAATCAGCTACAATTAAGTGTTTAAAACAACAAATGCAGTGAAACTTAATTCAGCTCCCAATTCTCCAATATTTTTTGAAGTCTTAGATATTGAAGATTGCAGCAAACCGGAGTATTCACTTCTTGAACTTGGTATTAAGAAATGATAAGGATGATTCATACTTCATAATGGCAAAACAATTCAATTTGCAGCAAGCTCCAGCAATGAAGCTTCAAGCTCTTCCTTGGTGAAAACTTTCCCAATTGGATTATGGGGACTGTTTTAATGCCAATTAGTGTTTTGCAAATTCTAAAGCATGGGAAAAGAAGTATTACAAGAAATCACTTAGTTGTGGCCATGTAACTAATTGAATAATTTTTGAAACAATTTTAATAGAACATGAGTGCGAGCATGTATTTTCAATCATAAATACACTATTACCTAAACTGACATTATGCATATCAGTGGATAAGAAGAATAATGTGAAAACATAGATAGTAACAAAGATAATGTGTTCTTAATTTGTGCATCACAGTAAAATAAAAGTTAGCACCACAACCACATCAAGTTTCATGACACAAATAATTCTTATGTAGACTAGATTTCCAAACTGCTCTTCATTATTATGGATCAAAAGACAACGCTGCCAACTTACAAATAAAGAATAATGGTTCTTCTTCTTCTCTAATATCTAAGTAGATCATATGAGTGAATACTATAAGAACATAATCTTGGAAAAATGAAAGCATTGGCATAATAAGCAATTACCTCTCACCTGTTCAAAACCACATCCTTTGTTCGTGTAGTAAAGGATCTCATGAATTTATCCATATTTAAACTCCAGTTAGGTGGATCCAGTGGCACATAGACCTAATCGAAGCAAATTTACAGGTCATTAGTGAAAGTGGTACAACAGACACGTAGAATAAGCATTAGAAGCTTAACTGACCCAAAGTATGACACATGAAGGATTTGGTCTAGACATTTTAATTTAATTCAGCAAATAATACATCAACAACTCAATTATGCAGTTTTTTATAACTAACTCACAGGCACTCCTCCAGCTAGACTGATGCTTGTTTCATAAGTTACATAAGCAGGATCAAACAACAAAACTTCATCACCTCGATCTATTACTGTTTCAAAGCCATCCAATGTCCTGAGTTTTCATCGTTTAAAGTGTGTTTAGATGGAAGAAAAACAGAGGAAAAGAGAAGCAATAAGACATTTGTTTTTCTCTTCCTTTGGTTTCCACTTTCCATCAATTACAATACCACATTTAAAAAAAAAACTACACACAAGAATGAAAAGGAACAAATAACATACTTGCAAACACTGTTGCCGCAAATGCTTCAGTCTGGCCACAGGAAAACACATAGTCAGTAAGAGGATCAGTATCAAGACCATAACTCTCTTTCATCTTCATTCCCGACAAATCACAAACTCCTTGCACATGCCTGAAAAAACCAATTTTCACTTGTAAAAACATAAAATAAGAAGATAAACATCAAAAATAAGATCATAGACTTAATAAAGTTACAACAAGAACTGAAATGAAAAACTCATGTAAAAGCATTAAAGGCCATAACTTGCTTTCATCTTTAGGCCAACAAAACTCCAATCCCTTAAACATGCCTAAAAGCAAACAATTTTCCCTACTAATAGCATGAAATAAGAACAGAAGCATTAAGAACAAGGCTAAGATTTGAATAAAGTTACAAAAAGAACAGAACAGAAAACAAATTTCCAAGTGGTTAGTATGAAAATCACAACTTTCTTTATCTTCCCCGCCAACAAATCACAAACTCCTTGCCAATTCCTAAAACCAAGTTTCACCGCTTAAAAAAAATGAACTAAGAATGTCAACATTTACAATAATCATTGGAACGAAAAGGTAACCTTTGTGCAAAAACCAACTTTCACAGATTAAAACATAATGTAAGAACAGAAAAATCAAGACCAAAAAGAATTGAAGAAATTCACAAGAATGTTTGAGAGCTGAGTGAGAGAGAGAATGCCTGTATTGATTGAGGTCCTTTTCAATGGCGGAGATGGCGGCGTTCTTGACGGAAAAAGGGGCAGGGAAGTCGGGAAATCCCTCGGCGAGGTTAATGGCTCCGCAACGCTGCGCTAAGTGGGAGAGCTCTTGGATTGGCGATGGTTTGAGCTTCCAAGCAACTTGCGAGAGCTTCTCCTCCATTGCGCTCTCTTTCAAGCTCGATTTTTATCTTTTGTGATAATGTGTTTTTTTGGGGAAACACCCTCTATTTTATAATTTTAAGCAACAGATTAAATTTTGGTGTATTTAAACGTATATATATATAACTCCATTCGGTAAAAATTTCCATGATAAACTTAGATCGAAACAATTGATTTTTCCAAAGTTTATCACTCTTCAAAAATGGCGACCTCCGTTCCGAAACCTCCGGATCCCCGTTCCTCTCCTTTGAAACCTCCGGACTCTCGCCCCCCTTCCGCTACCAAACCTGGCCTTTCCTGGGCTAAAGTTGTTGGCTCTCCCTCTTTATCCTCCTTTGAAAACCCTCCTCATCTCCAAAAATCTCACTTCGATCGTCTGAAAAACTCGATTAAGACCTGCATCTCTCTTGACCGTGAGCAATGGAACTCCGCTCGAAACATGATGCATTCTGCCCTCTATGCCAAGTTTTTGGGCAAATCTCTTCCTCTTGACCAGGCTAAGCTTGCCATGGCTGATGCCTGGAAGGGACTTGGCGAGTTCTCGGTCTCTGACCTTCCGAATGGATTCTACTTTATTAACTGCGAGACTCTTGATATGCAGGCTAAGCTTCTCTGGGAAGGCCCTTGGACCATTGATGGTTGTATCTTACAAATCTCTGAATGGAAGGAGTCTTTCCAGCCGGCGTTTGAGAAGCTCTCGACGGCGGCAGTATGGATTCAGCACCACCATCTTCCTATTGAACTCTGGCTTGGGGACATTCTGGAATGCATTGCTTCCCAGTTTGGGAGGTCCTCAAGATTATAAATCTGTGTGGAAATTGATCTTGATCTCCCTCTCCAGAAAGGAGGATTGTGGCATCCTCACTGTCCAAAACTTTTAGTGTCACAGGAGAGAGTGCTAAATTTAGCACACTCTAAACCTTTCACGTTCTAAATTTGCCCGTATCTGTGTGGAAATTGATCTTGATCTCCCTCTCCAGAAAGGGACTTGGGTTAAATATGGTGATAATTCGGTTTTTATCATTGCACTCTATGAAAAACTCCCGGTTTTTTGTTTCAGCTGTGGACGGGTGGGTCATGGCGAATCCAATTGTACCTTCATTAGCAGCCGGAAGGGGGGATCTGGTTCTCAGCCACCCGCGGTCTCCCCGGAGATTGCGATGGAGGTAGATGATCAACACCGGCCCCCTAGCGTGGCTACTGAAAATATAGAAGACTGTATGATGTTGAATGATAATCAGACCTTTGACATTCCTCCCGGGGTTGATGATGATTCCCCTAGTTTTGGTGCTTGGCTGAAACCCCGTAGCCGTTCTGGCCGTGGTCGTGGCCGCGGTCGCGGTGGCGGTGGCTTCTCCACTGCTAGCTCTGTTCGTCGTGACGGGAACGATGTCCAGATTAGTGACACATGTAAGAATCAACCGTCTATCTTTGCGTCACGTGGCGGGGCCTCGCGACGTGGTGCTTCATCGGGCCTTCTTCCGAATTGCGCTGCTTTCCCGCATCTCGAGAAGGCCAAGGCCGTTGAATCAATCCCGAACGTTGACACAGGGTCTGCGCCTCATCCCGAGGAACACCCTTCTGACACTTCTCTGAGTCCCAATGCTCTTGCTGTCAGCTCTTTTGTTGCAGAGCCGGGTCCCATCGTTTTGTTCGATAATTCCAAAGCTCCAAACCCTACGCCTTCCTCTGGAGTGACTGTTGGCTTGAGATTATCTCCTAACTCATCACTTCCAACCCACTCTCACTCCTTTTCTCATCAAAGCTTTTTAGAACAACCCCTTTTGCTCTCATCCTCTGCTCAGAATAATATTACTGATCCCACTCACTCTTCTCTGGTGGAAAGAGTTAAATCTGCTCTCCTCCCGGACCCTCCACCTGATCTTCGGATGGATTGCCCGGAGGACTCTGGTGATGCTGGTTCTTCTTTCGGCTCGGAGGACTCTGGGGCCTTCCCGGAGCCGGATGATGATATGATTCTTTCCCATTTTCAAAAAGACATCAAGTTGGAGGCCCTTGCTCGGCGTGCTCCAACTAAAAACATGAGCCGTCTCAAGAAAAGGAAATCCTCCCCTTACTCTTAAACCCTCTTCCTCTTTGTTCGAGTTTCTTAACTGGTTTGTTCATGAATTTGAAAATTATTTGCTGGAACTGTCGTGGGGTTTCCAACCCTCATACTCTAGATCGTATTCGTGATTTTATTCGTCGTTTGAAACCTCTAATTATCTGTCTTGTTGAAACCAAAGCTGACACTGACCGCTCTCTTCGTTTCTGTAATAGATTTGCTCGATCTTGGGATTGGGCTGCTATTCCTGCTCAAGGGCTCTCTGGGGGCATCATTGTTCTCTGGTCCCGTAGCATCGGTTTGGTTACTCCTATTGCTGCAACCCGCATGTCCCTTAATTTAGTGGTCTCTTCTGTTGAGGGCTCCTGGATCCTCTCCGTGATTTATAATTCGCAGGTCATTTTCTACCATCGGCTCTTATGGCGAACACTTGCTGGAGTCAATAGCATTCATCTTTCCTGGCTTCTTGCCGGGGACTTTAATGCTGTCCTATCCGTCCATGACTTCAAAGGGGGTTCTTCTAACTCTTATGATTATAAATCTCGTCTTTTCTCTAGCTTTATTAACAGTGCTAATCTTCTTGATCTTGGCTTTGTGGGTTCGCGTTTCACCTGGTGTAACAACCAAGTGGGGTTGTCATGCCGGTGGGCGCGTCTTGATCGTTTTTTAGCTAATCATGATTGGATTGCTTCCTTCTCTTCTCTTGAGAATCTTCACCTTCCCCGCTCCTGCTCTGACCATTGCCCTCTCCTTCTCACGGCGTGCACCCACACTCCTTCTAAGAGCTCCATTTTCCGGTTTGATAATACCTGGTTTGAATATTCTTCTTGCCATAATATTATTTCTAATGCTTTTCAGGTGATCTCTTCTTCCTCTCATTTGCACTCCCTGCACCACTGCCTTCACCGGGCTAAAAATGATCTCATTAAATGGCGTATTTCTGGTACTCGTTCCATCGATTCTGAGCTTTCACATCTTGAAATGGAGATTAAGAATGTTGAAGATAGCGAGCTGCTTTGTCCTGACCCGTGGCATCGCACCTGGCTCCGTTGTCTGCGTAATCGTCATAATGCCCTCACTCGCCAAAATTCCATTTATTGGGCTCAGAGGGCTAGAATGTTGTGGCTCAATCTGGGCGATCTCAACACCTCTTTTTTTCAACGGACTGTCAAAGCTCGTCAGGTTAAAGCCAAAATTCACTCCCTCCGCGACAACTCGGGTAACATTCTTACTTCTCGCGAGGATCTTGAGCGTCTTTTTATTTCTTTCTATCAGTCTCTGTGGGCCTTCCCCTCCTCCCTCCCCCTGGACCACCTTGTTTCCATTCTCCCGGACGATTTACCCAGGCTGGTTGCCGATGACAAGGAAGAGTTAATCAAATCTGTCACCAAGGGGGAGGTTTTCCGAACCCTTAGGTCCATGCCTCGTGGTAAATCCCCTGGGCCGGATGGCTACAATGTTGAGTTCTTTCTCTTCTATTGGAACATCTTGGGAGATCATATCTTTAATGCTATCTCTAGTTTCTTTGCTTCAGCCATTCTCCCTAACTCTTGGGGTAAAACTTACATCGTCCTTATCCCTAAAGTTGTTCACCCACAAAAGGTCTCTGATTTTCGCCCTATTTCTCTCTGTAATGTCTGTTATAAGCTGATTTCTAAAATTTTAGCTGAGCGTCTCAAAAAAGTTCTCCCTAAATTAATCGGGCCCGAGCAGTCTGGCTTTCTTGCGGGTCATTCTATATTTGATAATATTATTGCTGTTCAAGAGATGGTCCACTCTTTGGAAACTGACCGCTTTAGCCCCCCTAGGATGCTTATTAAAGTGGATATTGAGAAGGCTTTTGACACCGTTGAATGGAACACGATCCTAGCAACCCTCCATAGAATGAACTTTCCTGAGATTTGGATTTTCTGGATCAAGTCTTGCCTATCCTCTGCTTCCTTTTCCTTTTTTTTCAATGGTAAACCCAGCTCTTGGATTAGCAGTAGTAGGGGGGTTAGGCAGGGGGACCCCATCTCCCCCCTCCTCTTCCTTCTAGTCACTCAAAACCTTTCGGCCATTCTAAATCGCGCTCTTCACAATAATTTCCTCTCTGGTTTTGATTCTAGCCTTCCTAAGAACATTAATCATCTCATGTTTGCTGATGACTTGATCCTTATTACCAAGGCTTCCAGACAATCCGCTAGGAACATCCTGTTTTGTCTTAACTTGTATGCATCTATCTCGGGTCAAAAGCCCAATCTCCTTAAATCAGCTATTTATCTCCCTAGCTGGTTTAATAAGAGAGTCTCTAAATCCATTGCTCGCATTTTGGGCATCTCTCTTGGGCACTTTCCCTTCATTTACCTGGGGGCTCCTATCTCTCCTACCCGTCTTCCTGTTCGTCACTTCCAGTCTTTGATTAACAATACCTCCACAATTATCAACAATTGGAATCACTCCAACATCTCCCAAGCTAGCCGCATAGTTCTTCTTAACGCTAATGTTTTCTCTCTTCCTGTCTATCTCTTGTCTATTTTCTATCTCCCTGACTCGATCCTGGATTCCATCTCTAAATTGGCTCATTCTTTTCTATGGGGTAGGAATGGTAGGGATTGTGGTTTTCATTCCATTGGTTGGTCCACTGTGACTCTTCCTAAATCTGAGGGGGGCCTCGGCCTGAGAAATCTTAGAAATGCCAGACTCGCTCTTTTGGCCAAACATGTGTTTTCTATCGCTAATAATGCTGACAAAGTTTGGGTTTCTATTTTTCTTCACAAATATCAAAATTGGGGCATTTGGAACAACAATTCTTACTCTATCTCCTCTTCTTTTTACAAAGCTGTCTCTAAATCTGCTACCACTCTGGGGTCTAACTTCAAACTCTCTATTTGCAATCCTAACCTTACTCATACTTGGGATGATCCGTGGCTGTTGGATCTCCCTCTCAACCGCAAGCCCACTTTTTTTAATATGCATCTCGTGGACAATTTTCATATTCAAACTTGTTTTTCGGAGGGTTCTTTCAATAAGCAGGTCTGTTCTGATTTACTTGGTTTGGACTTGAATGATACCTGTTTTAATGAGATTACATTTGACCTTACTTGTTTGAATGAATGGGTGTGGGGTCCCCTTCCTTCTAAGGTTTCTACTATATCGGCTATCTATGAATTTCTTAACTCTGTGGGGGATGGGCATAGTCACTGGACTGGTTGGATGAACATCTGGAAACTCAAGGTGGTGCCTAGGGTTAAGCTCTTCATTTGGAAAGTTGCTCATGGCAAGCTTCCCACTAATGCTTATCTTTATAACCTGAACATTGGTCCTCCCAACCCTTGTCATTTTTGTGGGTTGCATGCTGAATCCATTACACACTTGCTCTGGTTTTGTCGTTACAGCACTCTTTGTTGGAATATTTTGTTTAGTAGGTTGGGGCTGGTTTCCCTCTCTCTCAACTCTTTGGCCAATGGTTCTTGGCTTACCTCCAAGTTAAATTGCAGATTCAATTCTGACTTCGCCAGAGCTATCATTGCCACGAATGCTTGGTTAATTTGGACCTCTAGATGCAACTTGGTTTTTCAACAGATGGCCCCTAACTTCAGCTCTCTTCCTGACAAAGCCTGGTCCATGGTTCTTAATTTCTTTTTGGCTAATGATCTTCTTTGCAGGCATTCCTTGCTGAACTTTCGTCCTGCAACCCTATCCATTTTTGTCTCCTCTGATGCGGCTTGGAATCATTCGACGGGTAAGGATGGCTTCGGTTTCATTATCTACACTAATTTTCACTCCATTCTTCTTGCAGGTGCTGCCTGTGGTTCTTGCTCTTGCCCTCTGGAAGCAGAGCTGCGGGCAATCCATCTTGCGGTGCATCATTGCTTCCTTAATTGCTGGCAGCCGAGCGTACTCTTCACTGACTGTTTGAATGCCATTCATCTACTCCAAAGCTTCAACAACACGACGGCCTGGCGTCTCTCTTCTTTGGTTCGGGACATCAACATCTTGACCCAGCCTTGGACCGGCTTCATCCTCGAGCATTTCTGTCGGGATTTAAACTCAATTGCAGATCATCTCGCGCACTTTGGGAGTGCCAACCCTTCTCTATCCCTCTTCGCTCAAGGGCGTGACCGACCCCGCTGGCTTGAAGACGTCTGCTCTTCATTTCATCTATCGTTTTAATCTTTGTTTCTCCTTTTTAGTTCGTTGTAACTCGTTTTGCAAAAACGATATATATATACTTTTGAAAATTGGAAGGAGAGATTTTATTTAAATGATTTTTGGAGGGCTGCCATCTTTTGAATTATTTTTGATTTTTACAAGATGTATATCTCTGGGTTTAAACTTTATAGATTTATCTTGAGATTGAAATTTTTAAATTGAAAAATTTTTTTAGAAAAAGAAATCTAACATGCTGGGATTTTGGCTTTGATTAAAAAAGCAATTATGAAATAAACTTTCCACTTTGATGAAAATTAATGAAGGATTAATTTTAGAGAGGAAAAAAAAATTGAAAAATTGATTCCAAATTATAGTTTCCGAGCATTCAAGTTTTTGTGTATTACAGTTTCATTGTTGTATGCGTACATCATATGCAAATTATATATTGTTTTATGTTGATTAGTACTTAGGAGTTTTATGTTGATTAGTACTTAGGAGTTATTATAACATGATAATCAACTTTACAATATGATAATTGGTATTTTAATTCGTTCATAAGTCCAAAGTTAAAGGTTCAAATCTCTCTTAACATAAAAATTGATGGTTTGTAGCTTGTCCACATCCATTAAAAAAAAGGCTTGATGTATTTAATTAGTAATAAAAAAAATTATGGATTATATATATATATATATATTTCTAAATTAATGGTATAATTGGTAAGTTTCACAGAGGCGTTTGTTGCTTCTTTGATCCAATTCAAAGAGATATATTTGGATTTGAAATTCATTATTTTGTTTTGTTTCTGTTTAAAAACTATTTTTTTAGCAATATAATTTGATTATGTAGAGTGTGAATTAGGTAAATTGTTTTTTATCAAATAATAAAAAATTGTGACAACTACTGTGTAGTAAGGCGGGTAGGCAAAGTATCAAAACCCTAGGCCATAGTATTGTAGCAATACTTTTCATTCATTGTTCTTGAGCTTAGGTATTATTTACAGTACTATTCAAATAGATCCCATGTGGGTCCTCTATAAAAGGCATTGTATTCCTCCTCTCCAGGATTGCATGTTATGTTTGGGCGATTTATTAGTTTAGTATAGTTCTTACAAATCTTTTGGGCGTGAATATAGTAAATTTTCATTACCCCATATGACACCTGATCGAGTTAATAAACCCATGGATAATCGATAAGCCACCATAATTAGTGCACCTCCGTACTTACTTGTCCCTTAAAAAACTTTAAGTGGGACACACTTGTCACCTATTGTAAAAAAAAAAATGTCACATTTGGTTGCAAAATATTCACTTTTTCTCTTTTGAAAATTTTTCATGTGAAATTATGTTTTTGATGATAGTCTAATGTGAGGTAACTCACTTCTTCTAGTTCTTGTAATCAATGTGTAAAAAAATAAATTATATGATTAAATATAAATTATTTTGTTAATATTTATGATATTGATTATGTTAGGATTAGGTTAGTTGCTAAAGACTGTTTGGTTTAGTGGTACATGACATTTTGTATAATGTGTTTGTGTTCTGCTAAGGAGGCGAGTTCAAACCTTAATTCACACATGGGTGAAGGCATGTGAAATAGACTTGATGCACTTTCCAAAAATAGTTTATCATTACATGACTTTAATGAGAGGAAAATCTTCTAAATAAAATCTCCACCTTGATCTTCATATCCCTTGAAGCTTCATTAATATTTTGCCACATCATCATCCTTGTAACCTCTTCCTTTGATGAGTCACCACATGCCACATCACCTTCCTCTTGCCATGTCATAACTTGGCTTGTCAAATAGTACCAATCCACGTCATCAGACTTAACAATATATATATCATAATAGATAAAGATATTGATTAAATAAAAATATAAATCTATACTTTTCTATGAATTTATTTTAAGTTCAAACTTTTAGTTTTACCTGAACTTTGGTTATATTAAACTCTAAATAGTTTGGAGTATGACTAGAACTTTTCTTCTGGTCTAACTTGGAATAATGAAGCTATAAAAGTAAAATTGTTATCCTAATGTATGAGTTTTACATCCAACAACAACATAGTTTTTTTTTTTTTTTGACAAAGTTGATAAGCGGGTAGTTACTGTTGGGTTAGCCCAAGATTCCTAATAACATCATAGTGTAAAATAATCACTACATAAAAAATATATGAAAAAAAATCATGTATATTTCTTTCTCTAAATTATTAATATATATATATTTTTTTGTGCAGATGGGAGACTATGAGATCAAATACAGGAATAACAGGACCTATAGGATTATCTTTAGGAGATGAAGAAAATTTTATAACACCTGTTCGAAGGGTGCTTGATCAAAATAGAGGAATCAGTGAATCACAAGTTCAAAATTCATTAATACCATATCAAGGGAATAATAGTATTCAAAATAGAGGAATTAGTGAAACATAGGTTCAAAATTCATTAATCCCATATCAAGAAAATAATAATAATAACAATAATAATTTTCAAGTTGAATGCAATGACACAAGAAATCAACTTGAGAATACAATAATAATAATAATAATATTCAAGTTGAATGCAATGACACAAGAAATCAACTTGAGAACACCAAAGCTTCGCACGTGCCAGCATTGAAACTCAAGATTTGTTCTTGGCAGGTGAGTTATATTACTCTTATTTATCTTTCATATAAATAAATTAACCCTTCTTTGATATATTTAATTTGTGTATTAGGTATGTATTTAACTTTCTAGGGATGTTTAAAGGTAGCCGTTAAAGCATAATTTAACGGTTGTTATTTATAGAAGTGGTTTACAAATTTTACTATTAATTATTTGTTGCGACATCATCAAATGCTATTAAGCACTGTGAGATACTGTTAACTACTATTAGTTAATGTACATGAATGAATAGTGTTGTTAGATACAAATCTAACTACTACTGTGGAAGGTCTCTAAAGGACGCATCCTCACATATGTATATATATATATAAACATCAATCTTTTACCCATTGGTTTTCTAGAAGGGTGAGAGCCATGGCTATGGAAAGATAGACCTTTCTCAGCATGTTTTTTTTATCAAATACAAAGATTCGAACTTTAAACTACATGTTTAAGATACTTAGTTGATTTTTTATATATTTTACTATAATAGTTATTTTATATTTTTAAAATATTTAATTTGCTCTTTCCATTCAAGCAACATTATTTCTTATATTGCATGTTGTTGAAATATATAATTATTTTATTATATGTATATCAAATTAATTACATTAACTCAAATAGATTTTTGATTTGTTTAAGCAAATAATTTTGAGTTTGATTTTTGTATATGTAAAAAACACTCATTGGCAAAGGTTTATCTCTTATAAGCTTCCCAATATCTCACCCTAAAAGCCTAGTTTAAAAAAAAAAAAAAAACTTTTTTAACAATTTATATTTTTTTAATAAAAAAAAGAAAGCAAAACCTAAAAAACTTTTATGACCATCATTATTCTTTTGAACATTGTTATCATTTTTAAATTAAGCTAGAGTTACATATTAAAAATTATAATCATTTTTTTTATTGTGACATTTTATTTAGAAAGAAACAAGAAGCGATGGTGAGATTAAATTATTAGCAATATTTTATTATTTGAAGAAAAGAATCATTTGGGAAATATTAAAAATCAGGATGGGCAGGAAAAGGAAGCTAGAGATGAGATTTGATGATATTTTAAACATGGAAGCAATTTTCATGAAAGGAAGAACAAGTATTCTCAGAGTTGAGGTTTCTCCATGAATTACTAAACCTTTTCAATATTTATTATACAAATGTGTATACATATATAGCTAAAGTTTATGTTAAATTATGTGATATTAGCTGAAAAGAGTTCCTGAGATGGGTATTGAAAAAGAACCTGAACATGGCAAACATACTATTTGGATTGGAGAAGATGATTTCACTAGAGGCCAAGTACATGTGAACATGTAAGTAATAGTTTGACATTGATATTTTTTTTTTTTAAGGAAAATTTTATTAAAGAGAAAATTTTGTGGTTTCCCAATTTTACGAAATAGAGATATAAATTCTGTTTTCTTTTTCATTTTTAATCTATGTGATTTCTCCGGATAACATAAAAAGAAAAAAAAAATAACGGTATTAAATCTTCCTTATTTGGCAGGGGTAAAATTGTCCATCTAGTTAAAAATATGCCACATGGCCTAAAAACAGCATAATCGTAAACATAATTTTCTTTGGTTCATATGATTTTTAGGTTTTTCCTTTGTGAAATTTTGAGAGGGATTAATTATAAAGGGGAAAAAAAATTATGCCACATGGCCCAATTTTTAAATGAAATGATAATTTTGCTTTTGCCAAATAAAAAAATTAATATCATTAACAGTTTTTCCTATTTTTGTTAAATGAAGAAACTACATAGTTTAAAAAACAGAAAAAAAAAAAAAAGAACCTTCGCCCTTATGACTGGGGAATCATAATTTTTTTTAACGTTTTTATAAAATATGGATAAGTAACGTCTTAGGGCCGTGCACAAGGATGAAGTTAATTCCTCAATGCATTTATGCCCTCACTCCACGTGAGTTGAGGTGCAAATCTTTATAGACATAGACACAGGTGGCCTATAAAAGGGAGTCAGCGCCATTAAACCAAGAGATTGTTGGCTGATATTGATAATTAAATAAATGTTTGTTTGATTAATTTGTGTGATTTATTGTTTTAGGATTTATGAGGTTGAGTTTGAAGAAGGAATTTTGGAGCAGCACTATGAAAGACTTTTGATTGTTGAGCCTCGATTCCGTGGGATCAATCAATTAAATTCATCCATGGAAGGTAAATTTATCTAATTAACATTTAAATTCAAATGTTTGTTTTAATTTTTTTTTTGTTTGTTTTTGATGTTAATCAATCTTTATTTGAGCAAAGGTTCAACCTTCGAACTGATAAGGAATAATGTTGGAAGCTTAGCAAATCATGTCAACTTCAATAATCCAGGTATTATTCCAACAACCCACATAGAAGCTTAGGATTTAATATCAATCACACTGACCACACCACTAAAGGTTTGGTTTGCGGGACCCTTATTGCTCGGGTTCAAAACACGCTGAATGTAGTGGTACGAAAGGGTTCCTAGCTATGAGTGCGGGCTTACAACCCAATCTCCGTTCCAATAGGGTGAGGACACATGGGTTGAATAATCAATTCTCTATTGTATACATGCCCTTTAATGTATATGTATTTGTTGTATTTGTCAAAAAAAAAATTATAATTATAATAATGTCAGTTTCATAGGTTTAAATATTAAACCAATAATAACTGCTACCTCTTGTCCAAACTAACTGCCACTTTAAATATTTTTATTTTATTTCAAATTAGTTATCAATTGTAATAATTCTACCTTATTAATTATGATTTTTTTTTCCAAATTTATCCACTTTATTTAACAAAGGTTATTTAAAAAGAGAGCGCATACTAATTGTATTCAAATGAAAGTAAATAATCACAACACAAGAGTAAAATTTTCCTATAATACTATTTTTTTTTCTAAAATTTAGGAGTTTTAATAACCCTCTTAATCTTTATGTAAAGCATAAAAATGTGATAGATAATTTAGACCAGGGCCAGTAGTAATTTTTCTTTATTTAACTTTTCATTTCCTTGACAATGTTAACAAGTATAAGAGATGAAGCTTTTGCCTAAATGCAGTTGTAAATGTCCAACCAATCAATGGCTTTGGATCTTTTGGTGATCAAAGACAACTAACAAATGAGTTTGCATCTATCCAAAAGACTCTAGCAAATAATGAAGTGCATTTCGGATTGAGTGAAGGACCTGAAGGCCTAAGAGCGGAAATAACTGAAAATAACTCACTAACAATGAACGGTAACTCTGTTTTTTTTTTTATTGTATTTTTTACTTTCAATTCATCGACAATATTGATAAATCTATTGAATGAAATTTCTATTTAAATGCAGTTTTAAACTCCCAACCAAGTAACAACTTTAGAAATCTCGATGAGATTTCGACATATAATGGATTGCATCATAGATCAAATGAAATTGCAAAAGAGCAAATTGTCCAAAATGTAGACTTTCAAAAGATGAAGGATCCAATGAATAATAACTTAAGGCATTCCCTAGATGAGAATAATAGCAACCCTCTTCCAACTAATGAGGAAGGCATTCCCTAGATGAGAACAATAGCAACCCTCTTCCAACTAATGAGGAACTTCAAGATATATTTGTGAATGATGACTTTACTACTATAAATTGGTCATTCGATGATTTTGATTTTCCTTATATGTAATTTTTTTAAACAAACATTGTAATTTTTATAGAATAAATTTAAGTTTAAACATATTGATTTGTTTTTCTTTCTAATATTTATAGTCAAGTTGTTTTTTTTTTCCTTTTCTATTTTCAACAACTTATAACTTTTTTTTTATTTCTTATTCTACGGTTTTACTGTATCTCTCTCCATTTTTAATGAGGTTTTTTTTATTCCCTTAGTCAACACTCACTTTTTGTTTTTAAAAAAATGATTTATTTACTTTATTTATATTATGTATAATCTTTTAATTCTCACTACTTTCCCAAAAATGCCCTCATGCAATGATATTTTCACATTATATATTAAATTAAAATGTTATTATTATTGTTATTTTAAATCCTCACCACATTGCTAGATATGCCCTCACGGAATTTAAAAAAAAAAAGTAAATTTCCTAAAAATATTGGAGAAATTTCTTTTGTTACTATTTTATTTATTTTTTTATTTTAGAATTATAGAAAATACAGTTTTATTTCAGCAAAAAAAAACCCCACTCTAGGGGCATTTATGTCTAATCATAGAATACATCATGCTTGCTTTGACTTTATATGCTTTTGACTGCTTTCAAAATTTAAATGAAATTAGTAGCAGTTCATATGGAATACATTGTAAGTAGATTTGATATTTGTAGGGAGGATGAGAGAACATCCAAGGTGAATGCACATATAAGAACTGCATCGATCAATAAGCGAGAACAATTTCCCTTGGCACAGAGATGTGAAATAAGGCTTTTTTTTTTAATAATGTGTTTTTTTATTTAATTACAAAAATAGGTATATTTTAAATTATTTACGAAATTAGATAAAACGGTAAGGGTGAAACCGGTGTTAGTGTATTTTGTTAGAAAACGCATACCGTTTTAAGTGTTTGGGTAGAAAACAGTATGAAGCATACCATTTTTGTTATTTTAATTTTTTTAAAAAAATTGTTTTTAATGAAAATGGGATTTATCATCCCGTTTTCAGTGCTAATGCACTGAAAACCGGACAATAAATCCCTTTTTAATTTTTTATATATTTTTTAAAATTTTATACAATTTATCATTTTAACCCTTTATTTGTTTTTAGTGGTAATTGCCAAAAACACCCTAGAAGTTTTCAATATGTACGGTTTGCCCTCTTAATTTTGAGTATCCCTAAAAACCCATTCCTTTTGAATCCACTTATTTTCAAACCCCTCAAACATGTAACGGTGTGAAAAAGAGTTAGTTTTGGATTGATTGGACGATAATATCCCTTGCTTGGGAAGTTGTGGCAACCATCACATGGTTTGAAATGACCATAATGCCCTTTGACTGTAACCACTTTGGCCTGGTAAGATATAAGTGGAGAGGAACCCGAGATAACTTCATTACTAGCGCAACCTTTGTCCTCTCTTCGCCTCTTCATCTTTCACCTCTTCGCCAAGCTTCTCATTCCTGGACATCTTCTCTTGGGTCTGATTATCATTCGACTGATCAACCGTAGGAGAACTTCCGGTTTTCATTCCATACAAGTCATTAGTTTGCGCTCGAAGGTAGGGAGGTAAGTTGGAACAAACGAAGAAGATCTGTGAATGTATTTTTTTTAGTTTTTTTTGCCATTTGATTTGTAATGTAATCGGTTACAAAGAAAGATTTTTCGGTTTTTATGCTGTGATTATGGGTTGATCTGGTAGTTAGGCATGACTAGGGTTTTGTTTATCATTTTTCTCTATCTATGCAACCCAAAGCGATAATGTTGTATTTAAGGAGATATTTTTTTCTTTGGACATGTCATTTGTTATGCAATCTCACATGTGTGTTTACTCCATGGTGATGTCTAATTTGTGTAATGTATGTTTCCCCCTTTAATTTGACATGGTTATATTATGTGTGTTAGGTAAGTTATTTCCGTTTAAAAATTTTTGTTTCTGTTTAAGTTTACGAGTTTTCGTGTAACTTTGGTTTTTTCTGTTAAAAAAACTTATTCCTATTTAACAATATTGGTTCTTGTTAAAGTTTTCTAGTTCCTGTTTAACAATTATTATTTTTAGTTATGCATGTATTCTCATGCTAAATTAGAATTATTTTGTGTTTCATAGTTACTATGTCACTTAACTATCATTGTTTTTGCTTAGTCATCGATAGGATGCAAGATTTTTGGTTGTGACCAGCAACGTGGTAGCGACTACAGCGAACGCTTGTGAAGAACCTAAAATTTAAGCGTTAACGAATTAGTGTAAACTGTAACAAGTGTTTTTAAGCGAAAATGGTGTACGTTAAGCGTTATCAAATGTAATTAAAAGAAAACCTAATCAAATACGCAAGAACAAATCCATGTCCATGTAAATCGTTGTCCAATATCCAACAACAAAACTCCAGATTGATCAGACGAGGGTTCATTATAAGATCTTCTCGGAAGCAAGCGTTGTTAGGACCCATGTTGTCATCGCTCGAAGGCAAGTATGTAATAAGCCATTGAGAATGTGTGTTATAATTTCACATTGTATGTTAACATGTGTCTGGTAAGTTGTTTTTGCTTAGAAAACTCTTTTTTTATTTAAGTTTATTACTTTTCGTGTAACTTTGGTCTTTTTCGTTTAAAATAATTTGTTATTATTTAATAATATTCGTTATTGTTTAATTTTAAAGGTTATCTTTTAACATTATTACGTTTTGTTTAATTTAACGCAGAAGCTGAATCTGAATCCCTGGTAACATTAAAGATTAAATACAAAAATAAAATATTAAGTGAAAACTTCATTAATTGAGCAAAAACAGAAAATCCTAATGTGTACAAATAATGTGAACATAAAGGAGAGTCATACAAGGAAGAGATAGTCTGCAAGGAAAATATTGTATGATTCAATCAATCACACCTTCTTTGGTATGATTGAGAATCAATCAATCAATTAAACATTTTTGGTATGATTGATTGATCCTCAAATTATAACAAAAATGCATAATTGATTGATTCTCAATCATACTAAAGAAGGCATGATTGATTGATCCTCACATCATGCCATATAAGGGGGTGTTTGGATGCCAAGAGTGGATTGGGGGAGAAATGGATTGGGAGTGACATGAGGGGTAATGGAGGAGGAGTGAGAATGAATGATGTGTTTGGTTGGTAGGATTTGGAGAGTGTAATTTATTGGGAATGGAAAAAGTAATGAAAGTAGATATGGTAAAATGACACTTATGTCCCTCATCCATATAAATGATATTGTATATATAATAATGAGTTATTTTTAGTTATATATATTTTTTAATTATCAAAAATAAATATTTAATTTTATTATAATATAATTTCATTCTAATTTTTGGGATGAGATTTTAATATCATTAATTAGCTATTAATTAATGGTGTTAAATATAATGAGTTGTTTTTAATTATAATTTTTAAAACATTGAAAAAATGTAACTAGTTAATTATAAGAAATAACTATTTAATTTTATAATACTATAATTTTATTATAAGTATTATATTCAAATATTAATATTATTAATTAGCAAGTAATTAATGGTATTAACTATAATGAGTTATTTTTATTTATATTTGTGTAACACATAAAAAAAATTAACTAATTAATTATCAAAATAAATATGTGTAATAACATTGAAAATAATAATAATATGAAAATTTTTCCTTGCCATCTCTTTATTTTCTCTTGCCATATATGGCAATGGAATAATCATGTTTCCAAGCAAAAAAAAAGACATAAAGAAGGGCATATATGTCATTTCCCTGTCCAATCTTGGCCAATCCGCCCAATTCTTGGGGAGTGAGACTCACTCACATAGGTGAGTCTCACTCCTTCCACAATCCACCCTCATTCCCACTGATGTATGCCCAAAGAAGGGCTTACAACCACTCCCCCCTCACTCCTACTCCAATCTTGGCATCCAAACACCCCCTAACATTATGTGATTACATGCTTAATATATTATATTTTCATTTATTCATACATATTTTTATTTACATAATGTTGTTATCATTTAATATAAGCCTTTTGTGTTTATCATTAGTTATTTCTGTTTAAAAAGATTTCATACGAAACCATACTTAATCAACATGCATTAACTACTTTGAATATACTAAATAAAATACATTCAATAGTTCCAAAATGCGCGACAAAAGTATTTGTAACCAACATAACTAATCATTAATGCTTAGTCAGAGATAGGTCATTGAGAATGTGTGTTATAATTTCACATTATATGTTAACATGTGTCTAGTAAGTCTTTTTTTTTTTAGAAAACTTTGTTTCTATTTAAGTTTACACATTTTCGTATAACTTTGGTCTTTTCTGTTTAAGATAATTTGTTCTTGTTTAACTATATTAGTTATTGTTTAAGTAAACCCATTAACATATTTTGATAAAAGTAAACTTGTTAACTTAGACTGGAAATAATAATTTTAAACGGGACCCTATAACTTAAACAAGAACCAATATTATTAAACAGAAACAATTTTTTTTATACAGAAAAGACCAAAGTTACACGAAAAAGCGTAAACTTAAACAGAAACAGGAAAACTCCCATCGCACACTGGCTACAAATTAAAAGACTCATTTCAATTCATGCAAGTCAAAGGTCATGCTCTAAGTAGGGAGACAAGTTGGGAATGGATGAAGAAGATCAACAATGAGAATGTGCATGATTTGAACGCAACCCAAAATGAGAATATTGTGTTCAATGAGATCCTTTCTTTGGTTGTCTTTTGTTATGCAAACTTACACGTGTGATTCCATGGTGTTAACTTGGCAAGGAAGAGATGGTCCCCAAGGTCACACAAATGGCCAAAAGGATGAAAATGGAAAAATGACAAGACACCTTATAGGGGAACCAGAAAAACTCCAAGACACCAAATGGAATGAAAAATTCCAAAACACAAAGTGGGAAACAATAAAACTCCAAGAGTCCAAGATGAAAAATGGTTCAAAGTACAATTTTTAAAAAGATGATGTGATTGGATAATTCTTTTCCCACTACTGCCAAGGGTAAGGCTGGAATTCACTCAAACAAAGCTAGACAATGTGAGCTGCAAGGGGTAAAAATGAAGTGAAACCAAAAGGAAGGATTGTCTGGGATGTTCATAACTTAGAGGGGTTGTTTGGGAAGATTTGAAATTCATGAGGGGTAAACAATAATTTTTCCTTGTTTTTAATTATATTTTTATTTTTAATTACTGATTTTTTGCACTTTAACCCCACATTTCTTTTGTAATTATTTCAATAATTTATTTATGGTTTTTTTTAAACCAATTTTTTTTTTAAAAAAAATTGTTATTTAAATATAAAACATTATTTGAAATTAGAATTATTATTGTTAATTATTAAAATGGGAATTATTATTATTATTATTATTATTATTATTATTATTATTATTATTATTATAGGGAGAATTATTTTCAATTATTTTCTTGATGATTTCATTATTATTAAACAAGGAATTATTCCTAATTATTTTAGTAATAATTTAATTATTATTATTAGAGTGGGAATTATTTTAAATTATTTTATCAATATTTTGATTATTATTAGAGTGATAATTCTTGAAAATTATTTTTATTATTATTAGTAAATTATTATTATTATTATTAGTAAATTATTATTATTATTATTATTATAATTATTATAAGGAGAATTATTTTCAATTATTTTATTGATGTTTTCAAAAATAATAATAATAATTCCCGTTTTAATGATTAACAATAATAATTCTAATTTCAAATAATATTTTATATTTAAATAGCAATTTTTGTTAAAAAAAGTTGGTATAAAAAAACCACAAATAAATTATTGAAATAATTACAAAAGAAATATGGGGTTAAAGTGCAAAAAATCAGTAATTAAAAACAGAAATGTAATTAAGAACAAATAAAGGGTTAAAAAGATAAATTGTATAAAATTTTTAAAAATATATAAAAAAATGAAAAAGGGGATAGATTAATGCACTGAAAACATACCATTCATATTATATCCTGTCATTATATCCTGTCATTATTCGGTCCACTTCAAACATTAAATAGGATAACAAAATGCTATCTAATGGTTTATCTGGTGCGCATCAAACATCAGATAAGACATGCGCTTATCATGCCCATATCCTTTCCTACCCCTATCCAGTCCTCATATCATATCCATTCATATCCTATTCTGTCCACCAAACGGGCCCTTAGTATATTTCATACCGTTTTCTAACAAAATACACTAATATCGGTATCACCCTTACCATTTTACCTAAAATTGTAAATAATTTAAAATATACCTATTTATATAATTAAATAAAAAATCATATTATTTTAAAAAAAAGCGCCAAATAAAGAATACCAAACATGTCTCACATGCAAATGCAAAGAGCTGTGTTCAACCGGGACCGCCAAACACATTTGTTCCTCCATTAAAATACTAGCCCTCAGAAGAACATTGCTACTTTAATGCAACAAATACGAAAAATGGGTCACAACAGCAACTCCAATTAATACAAGCCGTGGAATAGATATGCATCAAACTCAAAGTATCCTATTCTTGGGCAAAATGCAAGAGGTGCAAAGAAAATGGTTCTTGAAAGCAAAGACATGGTAAGAGGACAAAGACGGGTAGTTCTTGTTGATCTTAATCAGCACAATAATACCGAAGCAAGTCGCGATACTTTTGATACTTTTGTTATGGAACGCAGAAGGAAGAATTTTAAATGCATAAGCCATTCAACAAGCTCAGTTGCAGATAAAAATGGCAGGGAATTCATAGCAGACACTTGTGGTAATTTTGGTTATGTGATTTGTTCAACAACTTCAATTGCCGATAAAGTAGTTAGAGATTCTGAAACCATGTGCAACAAGAAGAGAGGAATTCTTTCGGCATCCACCGTTATTTTCTCATAAAAGAAGAGGAGGCCGAAGGTAAATGCTGGTACTATGTATGGATTTGGACTTATATAAAACAGTAATTGTAGTTAGAAATGTAAATTCTGGTTCTGTTGAAATTATGTATGATTTCTTTAAATAATGTTTGGATTGCATTCAATCTCAAACTTTTTTCATAGATGTGTTTTGATTGGTGATTAGACATTGACCTTTTGATTAATATAATAATAAAGTAGTTAAGTAATTGTGAAATCTATTAACAGCTTGGCACAATGCATTGGCATTTAATTAAAGATAAGAACTCAAACTAATCACGTTGTTTGACCATTTTAAGGGATGAATTGAGATTGTTTTTACAAAGAGATTGCTCATATGGCAGCCCATGTTTTTGGTTGCCTTCATGTGCCACTAATTTTTTTTATTATTATTTTTTTATGCATTGATGATTGTCCTTTCGATTAAGCACTAATTAAATATGATCTTGAATTCAAACCGACATGAGATACTTTATATAGTCAAATCAAGATTTTGAGTGAAAGTTAAGTAGGAGCTAATAGAAATGTACTCATGATCCTTAGAACCAAATATTTTGGTGCTACTTAAACATATATATATATATATATATATATAAAATTTAGATGTTCCGCTTTTATGTAAAAAAAGAAAAAAAAAAGAAAAACATAAATTCAAATGAATTACATTAGAGAGCAATTGATAAAAATAAATAAATTATTTCCAACTGGAAGTTATTAAAAACAACTCTTGTTAGTTTCGGTGATGTGGTTTGTGTTTAGTGAACACTCAAAATACTCAAAGAACAATCACACAAACCAAGCAAGAAGGAGACATACAAGATTGGTAACCCAGTTCGGCATCCACTTTCCTATGTCTGGAGGGCCAAGCCCGGAGATAAACAATCCACTAATAGAGATGAAAATACATGAGTACAAACACTTGTCACTCACTCTCTCAACAATAAAGATCACTACACTCTCTAGATTGTCTAGTGCTCACACACTCTCCTCCACGAGTCACACTTACAATCTACGAGCAAGGTAGATTATATAGACGCCTCAACGTCCCAAATATAGCACATACCTCTTTTAGAATCTTCGCGGCTACTAATTTAAACACCTTTCGAAATTAGCTGTTGCAACTCCTGTTGTAACATAAGTTGCAACATGGCCCTGACTGCTGACTTGACTGAGTTCTGGTTACGTTGAAGACAACCTCAAGACCCATCAACCTCCCGGTCATGCTTAGTCCAAGTCGATGCAGCCAAATCTCCCAATCCCGACTACCAGCAACTAGCCTACCTCCTCAGTTCCTCATCACGCAGTCCCCTCACAAGGGGCGCACATCCTTGTGCGTCTTCATGGAACTTGCCAAACTTAATCTTCAACCTTCCAAGTTTGGTCTTCAAAGATTCTCCAAACTTGATCTTCAATTCACCCAAGTTTGGTCCTCAAATCTTCCCAATAATAGATCTTCAATCAATCAATTTAATCATCAAGGATTCTTCAAATCATATCTCCTTCATTCATAACATAACATAAATAGATATTTTCTCAAATAAGATCCACCATATTTAGTCTTTAATCATATCTCTCCAAGTATGGTCTTGATATGATCTTGTCTTCAAGTTAACAAGTTACCAAGAATAATACCACCAAGATCTTCAAGATATTTGGCCCCATATTGTAGACTTACTAAAAATAGCTCCACCATATTTAAGATGATTTGCCTTGCACCCCAAGTCTCCTTGCCATGTTACCATACTCTCCATGTAATCAATTATGCCTTATCACCATGGTTGCCACGTCATCTGCCTTGGTGTCAAATTATGCCAATAATAGTGCGGTTGCACTAACAACTCTATTTATTAAAAAATAATTATTTTTATATTTTCAAATAATAATAATTATAATAAATAATAATAAATCCAATGAAATCCATACACGGGACAGCAAAGGCTCCTGGCATTGATAACCCGAGGGTGACTCATCACAAGAACACTAATCCCGAGGCATCAAACGCAATATATACACCGTTAGATATACCACGTGGACACCAGCGGTCAAGATTCAACTTTGATTCTTTGAACATTACTTTGACCCTTCCTATCAATTAATTCAAAATCCCCAACCCTAATTTCACCACTTTCAAACCGACAATCTAATAAGCTCCATCCACGTAGAACCACAGTGTCTTAATCCCGGTACGAGTCACTTTTCAGGTCATTTTTAACGGTACATTTAAACCCACACGTTTGCCTCACCTACGAGTAATTTCAAAATTAAAACCTATAACGACACCCATTTCTAAACCTTCCAGTCAGTAGAATACTGCCATGTGTACAAGTCACTTATGTTGGTCAAATTTTAGGTTAAAAAATAATTAATTAATTTGAATTCACTCTCCTCTTCTCTCGAAAAGAGACGTTCGGCCATATTTTTCCTAGAATTATTTAATTAATTACATACTTATCTGTTCTATAAATTCATAAAAAAAGTAAAAACATTTAGAGAGAGGTGTTGGAGATTCTACTGATTAGAGTAGGTCAATGATACAACACAAGCATTGGAACTGGAACCTTGATCAGGTTCTATGTTTCTCAACCTGTTGTACTTGTTTTGGTTGTTTGTTTAGATGCTTGAAGTTACTTTTACTGTATTAGAGTTTGTTTGTTTTCTACATGTATGTTAGTGTGTTGCCAGATAGGCATGTCAGTCATGTTTTTGTAAAAATGCTCAGTACTTGAATGAATGAATTAGTGAATTGTTTTTCAATGTGAATTCATTTCCTCTGTTCTTCTTCTTCTTCATTATCAATTCATACATTGAGAACAACTGAGAGTTTCAAAGGAGAAGCCTTATGAGGGCAATATTGATATAATTGGATCGTGATAGTGGTATCAGAGAGCAGCAGAAGATGTCAAGTTCTTCCACATGAAAGAAGGATAATGTTCCATTCTTCATAGGGGAAAACTACAACCTTTGGAGTCTAATGATGAAAACAATGTTTAGATCAAAGGATCTATGGAAGCTGGTGGAGAAAGGCTTTAGTGAGGAATGAGATGCAACAAGCATCAATGAGAATTTAAAGAAGGATGCTAAGGCTTTATAGTTAATCCAACAATCTCTTGATCCTAGAATACTTGTGAGGATATCAGAAGCAAAAATAGCCAAAGAGGCATGGGACATCATCAAGACTGAATTTCAGGGAGACTCAGACAACACCACAATTTATCTACATTCTCTTCAAAGGGAGCTCGATGTAGTCAAGATGAAGCAAGGAGAGTGTGTTCAGGATTTTATCACCACGGTGTTAGACATTGTATATCAAATTTGAATGATGAAGGAAGAGCTTCTTCAGAAGTCTGTGGTATCCAAGATTCTAAGGAGTTTCACTCCCAGATTTTCTATGGTGGTTCACTCAATTATTGAGGCTAAGGATCTAAATACACTGACAGTCGAGTAACTCAGTAGGTTATTAAAAAAAATCATGAATCCATTCTCAACATTGAAAGCAGTCACCATAAAGAAGAGAAAGCCTCGCATGCTGGGAGAGGTTCAACACAGTTCAGTAACCATCCTCACCGAGGTAGAAGAGGAAGAGGTCGTCACTTTGCTAGGGGGAGGAGACGCGGTCATGGCCATGGAAGAAGCTGAGAGCCCAGTCATGTGGAATTATCTCATCAAGTATTGAGGCTAAGGATCTAAATACACTGACAGTCGAGTAACTCAGTAGGTTATTAAAAAATCATGAATCCATTCTCAACATTGAAAGCAGTCACCATGAAGAAGAGAAAGCCTCGCATGCTGGGAGAGGTTCAACACAGTTCAGTAACCATCCTCACCGAGGTGGAAGAGGAAGAGGTCGTCACTTTGTTAGGGAGAGGAGACGCGGTCATGGGCATGGAAGAAGCTGAGAGCCCAGTCATGTGGAATTATCTCATCAAGTAGACGGCAGCAAGCAACACAAAGATATACAGTGTTTTGTATGCAAAACATATGGGCATGTTAAAGCTCAGTGCTGGTATAGGAATAAAGAAGCAAATGTTGTGAAAGAAACAAAAGAAGAGGAAGAGGTTGCATTCATGGCTACAGATGAAGATGTGAAAAAGAATGGAGGAATCTGGCTCATCGATAGTGGTTGTTTCAACCACATGTAAGGTGAAAGAAATCTGTTCCAGTGTATCAATTCCACTCCAAAGCATTCAATCAAATTGGGAGATGGAAAAGCACTCCAGGTTAAAGTAATTGGGAAGGCGTCTCTTCGATCAAGCACTGGAAAAGTCACCACTCTGAATGATGTACAATATGTTCCAAACATAGCTCACAATTTGCTAAGTGTTGGAAAATTGATAGATTCAAGTTATTTAGTTGAATTCTCAAAAGGAGAATCCATCATAAAAGATGGAAATTTAATGATGAAGGTTGCTCAACTATCAATGACCAAACACAGGTTATTTCCATTTGATGGAGATGATGTTCATCATGCAAACATAGCACAAGATGCAGGATATGTGTCAGAATTGTGGCACAAATGATACGTACACCTGAATATGAAAAGCTCGAAGAATCTAGCAAATCATCAAATAGTGTATGGTCTGTCTTCTATTAGTGAGAGAAGCAAATGTGAAGCTTGCTCTCTAGGGAAGCAAGCTCATGCCAAGTTTCCAGCAAGAATGTCTAAACGAGCTATAGCATTGCTAGAGCTTGTACATGGTGATATAGTAGGTCCAATGAAGACAACCTCCATCGGAGGTAACTCATACTTATTGTTATTAACTAATGATTTTTCAAGGTATATCTGGGTGTATTTCATACAGAAAAAGTCAGAAGTGTTTCAGCAATTCAAGCAGTTCAAGCAATTGATGGAGACTCAGCTATCTCGCCCGATAAAAGCTTTGCGCACTGATCTCAGAAGGAATTCACATCACATGAGTTTGAATCATTTTGCATGCTCACTAGCATTTTCCATCAACTCACTGCTTTGAGAACACCCCAGCAAAATGAAGTCACCGAGCACCGGAACAAAACAGTGACCGAGATGGCGAGGACAATAATGTAGGAGAAGAAGATGCCGTTGGAGTATTGGGCCAAGGCAGTCGCCACTATCGTTTACATCCTCAGTCGCTCACTGATGAAAGCCTTGAAATTTCAAACTCCATTTGAGGCTTTGACTGGGTTAAAACCACATGTTAACCATCTTAAGGTGTTTGGATGCTTGGTCTATAGGCATATTAACTCGCAATAACAAGTAAAATTTGATCCCAAATCCTGAGCTGGAATCTTCATTAGCTATTGGGATAGGTCCAAAGCTTATAAATTGATTGAACCCGGATCCCACCGAGTCTACATCAGTAGGGATCTGCACTTTTTCAAAGACAAGAGCTGGGATTGGTCCACTACAATTAACTCAGATGTCTTAGCTTATGAGCCATCACGTGAGAAGGAGATAGCAGAAACTAACAAAGCTATAGAGAGATCCTCAACGTTTGATCATCTAAATCAATGGTAAGATATCACACACCAAGCTAGTAATATCTCTCCAGTAGAATTGGACTTCGCTGCAGGAGAAGATGAAGCTACTCCGGTGAGGTTTCGAAATTTCAAAGATATTTATAGCTCTTGTTCTTTTGCATTGACTGTTGCAGGCCCCATCATATATGAAGAAGCAGTAAAGGATGATACTTGGATAAAAGCCATGAATGAAGAATTGAAGGCAATTGAGAGAAATGGAACTTGGGAATTACCCAGTTTGCCAGATAACAAGAAAGCTATTGGTTTGAAACGAATTTTCAAATCGAAATTTAATTCTGATGGAAGTCTACTGAAGAAGAAAGCTCGTCTGGTCACGAAGGAATTTTCACAAAGGGACGGAATTAACTTTAAAGAAGTCTTCTCTCCTGTCACTTGAATGGAGATTGTGAGGTTATTTCTGGCATCAGTGCTCAGAAGGAGTGGAGCATATACCAATTAGATATTAAATCAGCCTTTTGAGTAGTGATCTCAAAGAAGAAATTTTGTATCACAACTAGAAGGATTCATCATTGATAGACAGGAATACCAAGTATATTGTCTCCATAAAGCTTTATATGGATTGAGACAGGCACCTAGAGCCTGGTATAGCCGAATTAATACTGAATTTGAAGGAATGGGTTTCATCCGAAGCATCAATGAGCCAACAGTTTACTGTAAAAGGTAAGGTAATTTTGAAATTCTCTTACTCTATCTTTATATTGATGATATACTTTATATGGGATCATCTGTGAAGATGTTGACTGAATTTAAAGAAGCAATGATGAAGACATTTGAGATGTCTGATCTCGGACCTATGAAATATTTTCTTGGTTTAGAGGTAACACAAAGAAGAGGTTCACTGTATGTTTCTCAAGAGAGGTATGCTATTGATCTTCTCTGCAAGACAGGAATAATGAATTGCAAGAGTGTTGATAATTTATTAAATTCAAATGAAAAGCTTCATTCACAGGACAATTCTGGAGAAGCAAGTCTAATGAGGTATAGGAAGATAGTTGGAGGATTGCTATATCTCATCCATACTCGGCCAGACATCATGCATGCTATTTCACTATTTCATTAGTGTCTCGTTTCATGTAAAAACCAAGCCTGTACCTCCTTGGAGCTATTAAGAGGATTTTGCGATATATTAATGGAGCAGTGAGTCATGGAATTTGTTACAACAAAACTAAAAATTTTAAGCTGATAGGTCACTCAGATAGTGACTGGGGAGGCTCTCAAGATGACAGGAGGAGCACCACTGGTTGGGCCTTCTCTGTGGGATCTGGTGCTATTGCTTGGTGTTCAAAGAAGCAATCAATCACTGCTTTATTAAGTATAAAAGCAGAGTATGTTTTAGTTACAGTGGCAGCGTGTGAAACAGTTTGGCTCCGGTGATTTTTACAGGATCTGGATGAGATACAAGGAGAAGTAACGATCATGCGGATGCTTGTGCTGTGATTTTATTTAAGGTTTTGAGTATTCATCTTGCGTTTTCATGTGGATTTGGCGAAGTTGGGTCGTTTGAGCTTTATTTCATGTTTTCACTGGTAAAACTTGCATAATAGGGCAGGCTCTGAGTGTGCAAACATGTTCAGAAATTTTCTGCAGAGCATGTAGGTTTTTTCTAAGGCATCCAGGGAAAATGCATGGGCGTGTGGTATTTTCGCACGCCCGTAGATTTTCACTGCGAGCTCATCCAGAGAGGGCGCAGGGGCGTGCGGCTGCCCCTGTGAATGACCATGCGAATATCGCACGCCCGTGGGTAATTTCCGCACGGGCGTGTGATCTCTTGCAGAGTTTGATGATTTATACCGAGAGCACACAGGGGCGTGAACTCGCCCTTGTGGGCGACCTTGTGAAAACCGCATGAGCGTGGGTAATTTTCGCACGTCCATGTGAATCTCTGCAGAGGAGCTCTCTCCATCCTAAGAAGGCACAGGGGCGTGCATTTGCCCCTGTGAATTGGACCTGTGAATGTCCACGCCCGTGCGGCATTCCCGCACGGGCGTACGGAACACTTAGGAATTTTTTCTGATGTCTAGAGAAGCCACAGGTGTTGCGGCTGCCCCTGTGGGTCTGGCGCACTGGCGTGGGTATTTTCCACATGCTCGTGCAAGAGCGTTCAGAGTCGAAAGGGCGTTTTCCCGAGAGCGCAGAGGGGCATGCACTTGACCCTGTGCAGTTTTCCTATGAAGACGCACGGGCGTGGGTAATTTCCGCACGCCCGTGGGAATGCGCAGAATTCCAAGAGACGTGAATTTTTCTTTAAAAATCCTTGCGATTTCTCTTCCTCTTCATCTTCAACAACCTGAAAACCGCTCCTGATTAAATTCCCGGCCGTTGATCGTTGTGTTACGGGGATTTCAAGCAAATTTTCATACCGAATTCAAGGTTTTCATACCTATCCTTTTCTTTTCTTTCGGTGAATCTTTAATCCCTCTTCTATTTGCCATTTCTTGTTTTAGTAAATTAAACGACTTGAGTTGACTTAAATTTTGATTTAAAAGGGTCTATGCATTTTCAGAGAGCATTTTAATAGGGTTTTACATTGTTTTTTTTTTTGAAAATAGAAATGCTATCGTGCCGTTTTTCACGCCCTGCAAATCCACACGGTCGTGGATAATTTCCACAAGCCCGTGTGGAATTCTCCAGTATTTTATGACTGAGCGTCTTTGATCATCTCTTCACTATTGCTTGCAGGCATGGCACCGCACGCGAAGAAGCAAGAAGGCAAGCGCCCTAGGAAACCTTCACCCGAGTTGGCACATATTGTATTTTTGGATCCCAAGCATCAAGCTCGCTTCGAGCGACTATCAGGGCTTAGGTTTGGCCAATCCCATTTCGCAGACCTTAGTGTGTTAAACGGGGTCCAGCGGGGTGCTGAGTTTGTTAAAAGCTGGTGTCACTGATGGCTGTAGGAGGATGGCAGAGGCTGTTATCTATACGAGAGCCAGTTTTCTGACCGCTGACTTTGGAGGTGCTGGCGTCTTTTGAGTTTGTGGATGACATACAGTTTAGAGTGTTCAGTCGTCAATTCACCATGAGCATTTCTGAGTTTTCCATTCGCATGGGTTTGTATGACAAGGCATATATAGAAACTGAGGAGTATGGGCATCTACCGACAGATTACCCGGGCACCTTGACCCCACAACAAGCCTATCAGGTATTGTGTGGACCGAGGCGGCATGAACCAGGTGTGTCCAAAGCCACATGCTTGTCTAGGCTGAGCTACAGGTATTTGTTTGCTGTCCTTAGTAGGTCTGTGGATGGCCATGGCGACAATATTAGTGTTTTGTCACGGCAGGGACTACTTTATTTATATTCCATGGTGAGGTCCGTGCCCATTCATTTGGGGCACATTATGGCAGAGTATATGTGATACCAGGGCCAGAGTGGGAGAGTAGGAGTATTATTTGTTGGTCCTTATATTACTAGACTCATTCTGGGGATGGGGTTCGGAGCTACTATACGGCATGCCGATCAGATAGTTCTTCCTTCTCCACTTGGACTCGATACGCTCAGGATGATGGGAGTGGTACGCAGATATGGACCTGGAGTTTACATTTTGGCCACACCCACCACTGAGAGCACCGAGGGTGGAGGGGACGCAGCGGGATTCCGCCCCGGCGGTGGCCGAGACTCCAGGACAGCCAGGTACCCTTTCAGGAGCCTATGATCATATTGAGAGGCTCGAGAGCACCATGGGCATATTACAGTCTGAGATCATCGAGCTGCGGGTGATACAGTCAGCCCAGTATGCCGATCTTATGTCTTGTTCGATTTCTTATGACAGCTATTGCGATGTAGACCCTCAGCTCCTCCAGCATCTTCCTCATCACCTGTACCAGCACCGGTGGACCCACCTTGTACTTCCTCACCACCAGCCGCAGCAGAGGACCCAAAGCGCGACACTGACATTTGATTTTATTTCCATTTCTTTACTTTTATGCACTTTATTTTGGACTTGTTCACTCAGAAAAGACTCTCCTTCTGAGTTTATTTTTATTTTGCATCTCGAGTTGTATTCATTGTTCTATCTTTTATATACTCGAGTTATTTTGTTTTTATTAAGCTTCACTGAACCTCCTCGTGTATGCGTGCAGATGGTCTTGTCATCTTGGGAACTGAGACTTTGTCATGGGCACGGCCAAAGTGCTTCGGTACTTGGCCGTGTGAGCTTCACAACCCGTTGGAACACTACTCCCAAGGATTTAGCTTCATCAAACGCAACACTAGGAGTCAGGGGAGTATTGTTTTGATTGCTTCTCCCACATATATTCTTGATTGATATACATTATGAGTGAGCTTGCATGTGTACATTGGGGACAATGTACAACTTAAGTGGGGGGGGGGAGTTTCATAGTGCACACATCTTTTCTAGTGTTCTTGATTGATATACATGCTCACATAGCCAATGGCGGTTCACCTTAGTTGCATTGATTGCATTTTTGAGTTTAGAAGAATTTTCAACATTTAATGTCTTCATGCTCTAGTTTTATTTGAATTTCCAGGAATTTTTGCCCGATTTACATTCGTTGCACTACTCACTCTTTAAATTCTTTTGGAAATTCATGTTCGATGTTAAAGGGACTAGTTATAGTTGTTTCTTGTGTTAAATTCTGAAAAAAAAATGAAAAGAAGGAACAAAATAGTTTTCTTGTTTATTTGGCATTTTGGGTGGAAAGAGCTACCACCTATGAAGTATGAAGCTACTCTCATAAGTCGGATACTAGTTATGCCCTAATGAGAGAAAGAGCTATCTAATAGGATGAGTGAAAACTACCACTCCGGTAGAAAGAGCTACCACCTCGAAAGTGTGAAAGCCACCTTAGCGGCCGCTTGGGAAAGGGCTACCTTAGAGAATGTGTGAAGCTATTACCGTCTTTGAAATTGGTGTTGCTTTCTTGTTGTAGATAAATAAGTCCCTTCTACTTAGAGCTTTGAGGAGTATACTTTGGGTTGACTTGAGTGAGTCCACACACTTTCACGATTTCGAGTTTGTTGTCCTTTTTTATTCAAGTTTTTAGCTAGAGCTTTGTTTTTTTTTTTTTATGTTTAGTGTTGAAATTTCCCTTACTTGTAGAATGCTCTCTTTGTATACTTTGGTGAACCTAAGGCCAAGCACTACTAATATTTCCTTCATCTATGCACAAAATGTTTAATTTTTGCTTGAGGACAAGCAAAAGCTTAAGTGTGGGGGAGTTTGATAAGTGCTTGTGTGATATGAATACGAAGCATTCTTTCCTTATGTTAAGCATTACCGTTCTCAGTTTTTTACACTAATAAGTGTGTTTTTATGTTACTTTTATGCAAGTAGGGTTGTGAGGCCAATTATGAAGGAAAGAAGCCAATGTGGATCATAATGCACCGATTTTGGAAGAAATCTTGCTAAGGTTCAAACGCGAACACATAGGTCGGGTGTGAGATGCTAGAGTGTGTGCCAACCTCCTCGTATTTGACTTAGCACAACCATTTGGAGGAGCACAAGGGCAGTCACACTCAAGCATTCCGACTTATACACATAGAACAAGATCTCCATCAACTTATCCGTCATTGAAGAAGCAAAGCGATCCACGATGTGAACATGTGCCCTTTTGTGTTACCTCGATGAAAGTATGGATTCGGGAAGTATTTCAGGACGAATACTGTAGCAGAGCACTGCAGCAAAGTACTATAGAAGCACTGTTCACAGCCGGCCGAGAAAACTACAGAACAGAGAATCCACACGGGCGTGTGGAAATTCCACACGCTCGTGTGGAAATTCCACACGCTCGTGTGAAAAATCTACAGGGGCGTCCACAGGGGCGTGTGGATCCCAGATTCCAGCCCTATTTAAAGCCGATTCAGCCCGATTTCAGCATTCTTTCCTCTATCTTTTTCCTAACTTGAGAGAGGGCTTTGGCTAGGGTATTGAGAGGTATTGGCTAGGGTTTTGGAGAGGTTCTATGGCTCCGACATCTCGCGTCGTTTGGAAGAAGGTTATTGGGAGAGCTTTCATCGGTACCGATCCGGCGAGGTGTATCCTAGGCCGGACGAAGGACCGTTTGCGAAGAGTAGAGGACTCTCTACAAGACCATCGACACGACTATCGAGGGGGGTTTTCTATGGATTCATTGCTTTTACATTGTATTTCTTTGATTGTAATTAGCTCCATGGAGAGCTAAACCCCTAGTGGGTACTTGGGTATTTGTGAACCCTAGGATGTATTCGTTTCATTGAATCTCTTTATTATGCTTTCAATTAATTGATGTTTATTGGGAGTTCCAACCTTGAATGCTTGATTGTTTGAATACTCCCCTAGAGTGACACTAGGGTTGAGAGTTCTTGTTGGTAACCTTGTGAGTGAGTGACACATCACGAGTGTTAGACAAAGCTAGGTTGGAGAGGGTTGAGAGGGTGAGTCGAGAGGTACAGGAGCGTCCCCTTTCCCCTCCGATGTGTTAGATTCTACCTCCGGTCCTCGAGTTCTTTGCGGCCATAATAGAGTGAATGGTCTAAGGGATGACCTTCCGCTGAGGCTTAGTTGCGGGTGCAATGGAGTGAAGCGTAGAAGTGATCTTAATATCTAGGGCTTAATTGTGGTTAGGGACCTTCCACCTGGACCAAAGGGTTAGGTCTATAATTAGGAAGTGATTTATCACTTGGAATCCCTAGAGCTCATTGCAATTCTATGCGAGTGCGAGGTTGAGAGGTTATCCAATCTCTCCTCCGGGACATGTATAGAGTTAGGCATGGTTGATCTTAGATTTGGGACTATGTAATTAAGGATTTCCACGACTCACTGTTGCATTAATTAGGAAGCATAATAGAGGGTTCTTGCACTTGAAACGATTGTCCTAGGCGGAGCAATATCCGGGTACCCCATCTTTATCGATTGCCTTACCTTCTCCTTTACTTATGCTCTCTTACTTGTTGTTTTTACTTTTGAGAATTGAATCATTGTCACATATATCACTATTCATATTTCACATAGCTAAGAAGCGAATTAAGTGTTTTTATTCCTTACTCCCTGTGGATACTATACCCGCTCATCCGGGATTATTACTTCGACAAACCCGTGCACTCGCGGGATATACGCAAGGGGATCTTGTCACTTCAAGAAGATTAGGATGTGTCCTAGGCTAGATCTAGTAAAGCTCTGCAAACAAGAAACAATAACCATAAGAATATAACTAAAAATCTGGCTTCATCCAGCAAGAGATCAAAAGATCAAAGCATGGAGATAAAGAAAAAATTCTCCATAGATTCAAGGAAAAGAGTAAAGTACATTTGTTGTACATGTGAAAGAAAGCCTTATCATCATAAAAAAAATACATAACCTTTTCTTTTATATACAATGTCAAAGCTTGACTATTGTGACAACTGTTGCGACTAATTGAGTTGGCATAACTGTTATGACTAACTGGAGATTTTTCCTTGAAGCTCTATTCAGCAGAAATATGACTTTGAAATTCAGAACTTCTCTTCAATTATAATAGCTTCTATGAATGTTCAGTAAAATCTCCAACAAAATCTCAGGATGTGTGCAATAAGAAGTTTGTGGGTTGTGTGTGTGTGTGTGAGTAATGGGTATTTTTGGTTACTCTGGATATGTGGATGTGCATGTGCTTGAATTTGTTTGTGTTTGATGGAAGAGCATCCCTTACTTTTTGCCCAAGAACTCAAGATTATCTCCAAGAACTTAAGCTTGGCTTGTGCTTGTGCTTGTCCTTGCCAAATATGGAGTTTTTTTAATTAAAAACCTAAAGCATGATAAATGAAGGAAGATGTTACTATCTAATAAAAAGCCAATGTGTCTTAATGCTATTTAGGAAGATGTTACTATCAAATGAACAGTGGATGCATCTTAATGCTATTTTTGGCATGGTTTTTGTTTTGTTATTAATAACCACTTTTTGTTTCTACAACTAATTAAACATCTTACTAATGACACAAGTGACAACTCTCATCCTTGAAATTGTTGGATCTCTTGCCAGAGTTATTTAGATTCAAATCCTTATTGGCCATGAAAATTTTAATGACTTATGCCTACTGAATGTGTATATTTATAAATTTGTGGTACTTGCTAAGGAAAAAAAATTATTTATTATGTCACATCATTATTCTTATAACACATATAGCACCTTCTTGGAACACATTATCCATATTCCCTATACTATAACCTAGTATATACATTTCAGCCTCCTTTGTTGTGAGTTGTTTGTCTTTTGTTCACTGAAATAACCATTTTACGAGAAACAAGTTTATCGATTGTGGCCTCTGTCAATAGTTTGTCTGAAGTGTTCACAGTTTCAACCCTTATCTGATAAAGAAGTTTATTCATTGTGGCCTCTATCAATTAACAGTAGTTTGTTTGTAGTGTGCGCAGAAACAACTCCTATCTGAAGTGTTAACCGAAACAACATAAATTGTTGGTTGTCTTATGACATGATTACCTAAAACTTCTTCCAATTATACTTATTTTTTTGCTTGAATAGTTTTTACTATGAGTTGATGCTCTGGATTAAACTTCAAATGATCAAAGGTACATGGAGTTGTAAAACAACATATAGTAAATCACAATTAAGCCTGGTAAAATTTTAACTTAGGGGTCGTTTGGCATTGTTGCCAATTACTGTTTTTTGTTTTGAATTTCATGTTTTGGAAACAAAACAAATAAATCATATTTACCACTTTGTTTTTGTTTTCAAAAATTTTGGCTACAATCCTCATGTTTCCAAAAAAAATAGGAAACAACATTTTTATGTTTTCAACTTTTTTGGAAATATTTTCAAAACTCTTCCTCCCACCATGAAACTCTTTCTTTTTCTACTCCTCTCTCCCTCTCTCCTTTTAATTTTTGATTCTTTTTAATTGTTAATTTATTTTTTTAAAATATCAATTTTTTATAAATTAATACTAATCGTTTTAAAAATATATATTTTTAAGAAAAATATTTATAAAAAATTATTATTTGGGCTTGATATTTTACAAATTAGTTTACATGGTGTAAAAAAATATATTTTTTGAAAATATTTGTGAAAATTATTATTTGTGTGTGTATTCACTACCATGCATATGTTGGTGATTGAAATGTTGGTCATGATTTTTGAATGCATGGACTTTGAACCCTTTTATGCTACTAAGAATCTCATTTTTTTTGCTTGATAAAAACCATTCCATTCAATTATGTTCTGCTAATGATCCATAAAAATTTGATAATGATATGCCATTGAGCAGTTCAATGCATTTCTTAGTGGATGTTGTTGTTCTTGAAAGGCATTGGTAGAGATGCGGCTAACTTGGCAAGATTTTGTTATTAAAAATTTTCTTGTCAGGTAAAATTCTCAATGAGTCAAGCTTACAGTCATCTAAAGTCATAGAAGGGTCCAAAATGATGATGATAGCATCTCAGGGCTTACATCATGGGGTAGTGTCAATAACTAACCTTTTTTTTTTTTTAACCTATTAGCTTCTTATATAGTATGACAGTTGACTCTTAACTTTTGAAGCAATTGTACATAAGGCTATTAAGATCTGGCAATTGAATTTGTACTTGCCTTTGTGCCCTATCTCCATCTATATTTAAATCTATTTCATGTAAATCCATTGAATGATAACTTTGTCTTACCAGTGCTTTATTTTATAGGATAAGTTTTTGTGGGAATTATACATATCCATAATTTTAAATTAAAAATTTTAGTGGGAAGAAATTTTATACATTGAAAAATATAGATTTTCAAAATTTTAAAATGAAAAATATGGTGGTAAAACATGTCACTTGGAGTACTTTGAAAAGAGAAAAGAAACCAACGATGTAATGGAAAAATTAATGAGGAAAATCATATTCAAGTATAATTATAGTCCCAAGAAAATGGGTAGTTTTTCTTAATTTATTGTCATTCTTAATTTTTGTGCAAAGAGCTAAAACAACATCTAATTTGGAATGGAGGGAGTATAACTTAACCATACTTGAACGATTTAGACCTTCTGGTCAGGTGCATGGTACAATATGATGCATATGCTTATTAACTGCATGCTTGCACCATATATTTGCGATGTGTATATAGACACTGTTTATGAGCGTTTGCACATGAATACTCTTCAATCAATATTCATCATATTTTTCTTTTATATTTTTAGAATCTTTAGATGGCCCAGAAGTGATATCATCTAGTCTGGCATCTAAATCAAGCTCAAAGATCAGAAAGCCGGGTTAAATGGTGGCATAGTAGCTAACAAGCATGGAAATAAGGCTCTATCTTTGGTCTGCTTATTTTCTTCATACTTTCACTTATCCATTTAATATGAAATGCTTATTATCAAGTCTTTTGCACAAAGGGGTGTGCCGGTTAGAGCTTCGAAATCTAACTCCATTTTTCCTGTTCAAGATTTGGTTGTGCAATCGCAGGCTTTATTTAAAGTTACGGGTTCCAACAAAGTATTTTTCTCATGCAAGGCTTTTTCCTTTGATTATTATAGATAATATGGTATTTCAGATGCCTAATATTGTTGTCACTTTGCAAATAGGAAGATAGGGAAAGACTTCATATGGAGGCTCAAATTTAGGGGGTGTTTGGTTGCAAGAAGTGGAATAGAGAGGAGTGGAAGAGTAATGATAATGAGGGGGATTGGAAAAGTAATGGGAATGAAAACTATGTTTAGTTGGAAGGATGAAAGAGGTAGTTTATTGGGAATGAAAAAAGTAAAAAAAAGAAAAACATGATAAATGACTATTATACCATTTATATTAATGTCATTATATACTCCCTCCATTCCTAAATACATGTCGCTTAAGGATGTTGCACAAGAATTAAGGATAACATTAAATTATCTAAATTTTAACATAAAAAACAACCAAATTATTAAACTATCCATCTCTTAAAACCATGTATTTTCTTTGGGACTATAAATATTACTCTCTTCATTTATATAACTTAGAAAATTGAAGATGGGTAAAATTGGAAAAAAAAAAAAAAAAAAAAAAAGAATAAATATTGCCTTGATATTATAAAATGACAACTATTTTGGAATAAATTTTTTTATTAAAACGACATGTATTTTGGAACGGAGGGAGTATATACATAGTAATGAGAGTTGTGACAATTATATTTTTTAAAATATTTAATTATTAAAGTAAATTAATTATTATAAATAAATATTTAATTTTAATAGGTCACCAAATCTCAAATTTTTTATTAATATAATTAATTAGCAATTATTAACTATAATAAATAACTAATTACCAATTTAAATATATTCTTAAATAAATATATTATAAACTATAATAATTACTTTTTTCACGACTAATATTGATTACTGTCCAAATTTATTGTTAATATTATAATAAACAATTAATTAGCTAATCTAAATAACTAATTACAATTTGGTTAATATTCAAAAACAAATAAGTGGGCTAAAGAAAGAGTAGTATTGTCATTTCATTGCCAATGAATTAAGAATCCCCTCAAAATTCAAATGATTGTGAATCATTCTGCACAACCTCCTCACTCCCATTACTCCACACCCAAACCAGGGTTTACACAATGTAGGTAATGACTCTCATTCCACTCTTTCCAACCAAACACTCCCTTAATTCAGTACGTCCTGAACAAGTTCAAGATTTGGAGGTTAGTATACCAACTTAAAGGATTTTCTATTGGTATTATTATTTATTTTTATTATTTATTATTATCAATCTTTATTATTTATTATTTATAATTATTTATTATTTATTATTAATATTTTTTATTATTATTTATTATTAATAATATTTATTATTTATTATGATTAATTATTAATTATTATTTCTTCTTCTTCTTAATAATAATAATGATAATATGCATCTTTGAAAATTCCATTTGCTGGGGGAGTGGAATTTTGACTATAGAATATCGTCAATGTGAAATTCCAAGAGACAAACAGATTAATGTTGAAAAAAAGAAAGAGGCAAACAAACAAGCATGATTTTTGTGACAAAAAGAGCACAAGCCTAATAAAAAATAGAAAAAGAAAACAAAAAAGCAAAGCTTAAAAAAAGAAGATTGTAAAGCACATAGAGCTCCTCAATCCAATTTGGATGATCCATTCCCTTGAAGAAGAGTGATGGATGAGGGTTAGTTCTTCCATAATTTGCTAGAACATCGACGTAAGCGTTGTGATCGCCGGAGATAGCTTTAATGGCTGCATTTGGTAACATGTTCAGGTTGTGCTTCAGATCCTGGTATTCAGCATTGATATACCAAGCAAGGTAAGCGTTGTAATGCTTCAGCAGCTGAGCCGCCCCGGGCAGTCACATAAAATTCGATCTAGTGTCCAGCCTTCAGTAATGCAGGTACGTAGAGCAAAGTTAATTACTGTCAATTTAGCTTGGATGGGAGAGTTTGTACTTATGCCCAACGGTTCTACAACCAAAATACAATTTGTATTTGTAAGAATTAAGAAGCCCAAACCAGCAAAATGTGAGTTAGCACACCAGGTAGCATCTGTCAAAGTAGAAATGGAGGTTGAGTTTGCACAGAGAAGTGCGCACTCCTTGTTGGATTGATTGTTGAAGTCATAGTATAGGGACCAAGCCCGGGTGATAATCAAACAAGGATTAATAGATTCATTTTTAAAAACTAGGTTGCAATGCTTCTTCCATATAGCCAAATGACAGTAGCTATAAGAGCCTTCGACCAAGAATCTTTGATCTCCAAAAGCCAGGATCCTGTGCTAAGAAGAATAATCAAATTTGGGTTCAGTCTAAGTTTAGCAAACAGATCATTCGAGCATTGCAAAATTTTTTAGCATTTCTAGAATAAATGTTCAGCAGTTTCAGGTTCCAGCCCGCAAAGAGGGAAATGGTTGTTTGGGCCAATATTCAGATTGTACAAGTAAGCATTAGTTGGAAATTTCCCATGAGCAAGTTTCCAAACATGCACCTTCATGCGAGGCATGACAGAGAGCCTCCAGATTTCATGCCAACTACTCCAATTATCATTTGGATAAGCATCTCTATTAAGGTAGTTGTATACAGAGGAGGCAACAGAAGTTTTACAAGAAAATTGGTTCCATTTCCAAAGCAGAGGAACCTCATTGTTGATTTTTATTCCATTTATCCGATCCTAATCAAGAGAGGTACCAAACAAGTTCTCCAAAGCAGTAGAACAAAAGCCATTATAAGTAAGCAGATCTAAGAAATGGATATCATCAAAATCCAGAGACATATTGATGAAAGTTGGTTTATGAAAAATTGGAAGATCAAATATACATGCATCCTTCCAAATATTAACAAACTTATGATTACAAGAAATGAGCTTGATATTTGATCTCACAACTTTAGTAGAGTTACAAATAGACTTGTAAAACCAAAAAGAATTTGAATGTTCTCAGGATTCCAAAGTTGCCAACCTCTATATTTGAAATTGAAGATGTTCACCCAAATTTATTTTTTAGAATTTAAAATAGCAAAGATATTTTTAGCCATAAGTGAGTGATTAACAACCCTAAGGTTACAAATGCCAAGACCCCCTCAGGTTTGCTAAGTGTAGTAACTCACCAACCTTTTGAGTGGAAACCCTGATTATTACTGGTCCTATCCCAAAGGAAGTTGCGGGCAAGCTTGGAGATACAGTCCAATATGGAGACAAGCAAATTCATCACTAAAAGAATGTGATTAGAAATAGCAAAAATAGTGCTATTGAGAAGGATTTCCCTGCCATCTAGAGAAAGAGAATAGTGGTTCGAGGATTGAAAAACATTGTGAACTTTATTAGGAATAAATTGGAGCTGGTTTACAGTCAATCTCTTTGGAGATATTGGAATACCAAGATAAGTAAAAAGAAATGTACCCAATTTAATACTAAGAATTCTGTAAATAGCATTGGCTAACTTACGATTACACCAGGAAGGGACATATAAGGCAAATTTCAACAGATTTATCTTTTGCCTAGTAAGGTTTTGATAAACATTAAGACATATGAGACAATTTCTGGCAGTTCTCATAGAAACCTTGGAAGCAAAA
This sequence comes from Dioscorea cayenensis subsp. rotundata, assembly GCF_009730915.1. Classification (NCBI taxonomy): domain Eukaryota; kingdom Viridiplantae; phylum Streptophyta; class Magnoliopsida; order Dioscoreales; family Dioscoreaceae; genus Dioscorea; species Dioscorea cayenensis. The sequence continues at coordinate 12,874,691 of NC_052482.1, forward strand.
ATCAAATGATTGAAATTTTTTGTAAGGTTACCATTAAAGCCATGAATCATGTCAAGATGAAGAGCTTTGTTAAGAATAGTTGTAAGATTCTTGGAAACAAGAAGAAATAGAAGGGGAGAGACAGGATCACCTTGACAAACTCCTCTACTGCTCTTAATCCAAGAGGTATATTGCCCATTAACAACAAAAGAAAAAGAAGCAGAGGTAAGGCAGGAACTGATCCGAGTGATCCAAATATCATGGAAGAGCATCCTCCGGAGGGTAGCAAGAATGGAAGCCAGTCAGTTACATCAAATGCCTTTTCAATATCAATTTTGCAAATCATCCTAGGGGGGTACCAATCTTAGTTTCTAAGCTATGGACAATCTCCTGGGCTGTGATAATGTTATCAAAAGTGCCACGCCCAAGGATGAACCCGTTTTTCTTGGGACCAATAAGGTTGTGAATCACTGTCTTAAGGTGATTAGCAAGCATTTTAGTTATAGTTTTATAGCAAACAATGCAGAGAGAAATAGGTCTAAAATCAGTGACAGAAGTAGGGTTAGTTTTTTTTTGGGGATCAGAGCAACAAAAGTTTTCCCCCAAGATTGGAGAAGTTGACCATAATTTAATAAATAAGAAATCACTTTGAAAAAATGATCTCCAAGATGATTTCAATAAAAAAAGGTAAAATTTAACATTGAGATTGTCCGGCCCAGGGCGCTTACCACGGGGCATAGATTTGAGAGTTTTATAAACCTCTTCCATGGAGAAGGGTCTAGTCAAAACATCTCTATCCATGTCCGTAAGAGTGGACAAGTCATTCAGTAAAGCATTGTAATAAAAAATCAGGAGTTTTGGTCGTAATGAGAAAATATTTTGGTAAACTTGCTAATGGTTGTTAAGGTTTCATTCCATGTGTTGTAACTTCTTGGGAGGTGGATAAGGTCCATCATTGTGGATCTTAGGTGCTAATTTACTCTTCTTCCTTATCTGCTCTACTTTGCATGGTTGCCAAGTTGTAGTAGGTTCTTCTTTTTTCCATGCTAGGATCTAGTATTTTGCGTTGTTGTTATTATTATTATTTTCTTATTTGTTCCACCATTTTGTTCAGCAAATTTAATTGATTTAGGCTTGCACTTTTGTGAAATATGCTTGCTGGAATGTAAAAAGATGCAAGCAATTGCTGCAAAAAAATTTTATTTGCCTGATGTAGGAAGTTCATGAGTTGCATATACATATATTTTCTTTATTGTCATTGGATCTTGGCTTTCTTTATATTCATGGAATGCTGAAAATTCAGCATGATGATTCTTATGTGTTGCAGATTCTGATGTCAGTTTCTAAATTCTTATTTTGTTTGTGAACTTAAGTTTAGATCCTTGGTTATGAAGACTTTGATTTTGCTTTAATACTCTTGTTTAAAATATAATTGATAAATCTGGGATGAATGTTGGGGCATTGAAGCTATCATGTAGGTTGTAAGATACAGCAGGTTCATTGTTATAAGTGACATAAGCCCAATGAATGATCAAAATTTTGCTCTTCTCTTATCTTTTTTTTTTAGAAAAGAACCTAGAACTGCTAATTTATTGAATGAAAGACTGAAACAAAGAATTTAGAGAAATACAAAAAACAAAGGGAATCTCAAAGGAGATTAAGAGAGAAAACAGAAAAACAAATTAGAAGGAAAAACCCTCTTCAACAAAGCTCTTCATAACCCAACCAGGGAGGTCGCGTCTAAAGAGAAAAAGATTTAAATCATGAAGATTGGCTCAAAAGACAGCGATGGTGGAGGCAGAGGTCATCCAGCTTCTGGGAATTTCAATAAATTTGGGATTACCCGCATTATTGAGAAGATGCTTGGTGTTGGAAATTGTGGGAGAAAGGCGCCAAGTAACCAGATTGTTGTCATGCATAAGTACTTGGAGGGTTTCATGGCAGCTCGTGAAAAATATATCAAATGCACAAGTGATTGTCAACAGCTACAAGTAAGGCAGCATCCAAGGCTTGAATCTCAGCCATAACAAATGACTCGGCAATGGAGGCACAGCAGCCTGTAATAGATATAGAATAATTAGCATTGGAAATAAAAAAGCCTAGATGACTTACCTTATTAGAATAGTTCCAATTTGCTGCTGAGAAGAGGAAGAGTCTGTCAGTTTAGGAGAAGTTGTTGAGAAGAAGACGCCTTCCTCTAAGCTTAGCATTCTCCAGGAGGAAATCCTTGACATGAGCAATAGCTCTATTGATAATTTGGGAGTAATTAGGGGTAATATTATTGAAAATAGCATCACAGCGGGATTTCCACAGAAACCAGATGGTTGTAGCAATAATGCAGACAGTGGACCTGGGGAAATTACAATCACTGATCCAGGCACCGGAGCTAATATTATCAGGAAATGCAATATTAAGGCCCAAATTAGCATTAAGAGTATTCCAGACCGAATGAGCTTTGCTGCAAAAAGGAAATAGATGATCAGCTATTTGCAACTCAAGATTGTATAATACATATAAAGTTCGGGGACCCAAATTGATGCTATTAAGGTAATCAGTGGTTGAGATTCTTCCATCAAGGATAACCCAGATGAAGTGTTTAACTCGAGGGGCAGCATGGATTTTCCAAAGTTTTTTCCAATCCATCCATTGCTTAGTCTGAAAAGAATTCTAATTAAGATGATGATAGACAACTGTAGAAATTTTGGAGTTAGCAAAGTTAGGGTGCCACACACCCAATTATTAAAATCTTCATTATCAATAGAACTGAGATTGGTAATCAAGTAATTCAGGTTATCACCAAAGAGAATCTTCAGCTTATGATTGTCCCAGGAACCATTGGGAGCTAACTCAAATATAGTAAGGAATTCAAAATCAACTTGAACATTCAGGAAGGTGGGTTTAAAAGACAGGGGAATATCAAAAAGCCAGGGGCCACACAAAAAGGAGGTATAATTGGTATTAATGGATCGAAGCCAAAGGTTAGGTTTTAAAACAGAAGCAGTATTACAAAGGCCTCAGAAGACCCAAAATCACTTGGGAGGGATAGAGTCCTGCCAAAAGTTGATATTACCATATTTGCAATGAACAATATCAACCCAAAAAGCATTATCTAGATTGAGATATTTGAACACATTTTTAGCCATAAGTGAGTGCTTAGTGTGTGCAAGGTTTTGAAAGCCAAGACCCCTAAGATTTTTTTATCCGTGACACAACTCCAAGCACTAGCATGGATGCCCTTTCCATTGCCATCTTTGAACCATAAAAAAATCCCTGACAATTTTTGAGATTTCAAGGAGGGCAGAATCAAGGACAGGGTAGGATGAGAGATAGTAGGTTGGGATTGAAAGGATGGATGAATTGATGAGAATTGCTTTGGCTGCATCTGAAAGGTTATAAGTTTTCCATCTAGCAGACATACCTCAAATCTTGTCAATCATGGAGTTGAAAGAGTGACCATTAAGCCTTTTAGGAGATATGAGGATGCCCAGGTAAGACAAAGGGAAAGAAGCGGGAGAAAGTCTCAAAATAGAGCAAATGTTGGTAGTAACCCTTTTATTAAACCAAGAAGGAAGAAAGATTTGGGATTTAGAATGGTTGGGGTATTGACTAGTTAACCGTGAGTAGATTTTGAGACAAAAATTGATATTGCGGGCAGCAGACCTAGTGATCGAGGTAATCAACACAAAGTTATCAGCAAACATAAGGTGATTAAAATTCGAACGAAGGTTGCAGTTAAAACCAGGGATCAAGTTAATCTTGAGGGCTAAGTTCATCATGGAGGAGAGGTTTTGAGCAACTAGGATGAAAAGGTAAGAAAAAATGGGATCACCCTGGCAAACGCCACGGGAGAGGTGAACCAAGGAGTGGGTGAGCCATTGATGAGAAGAGAAAAAGAGCTTGAAGTCAGACAAGCTTTGATCCAAGAAATCCAAACATTAAGGAATTTCATTCTAGTTAAAGTGGCAATAATTGCACTCCAGTTAAGGGCATTATAAGCCTTTTCAATATCGTTTTTTATTAACATCCTTGGGGGGCTATTACGATCCGTTTCCATGGAATGGACAATTTCTTACATAGCTAAAATATTATCAAAGGACCGCCCTTATGCTCATTCTGAGAGAGAGCAGTATTAAAATTAATTACCGAGGAAAAGCCAGGGGATACGAAGGGAGGACATTTTTGAAAGCTCATTCCAAACAAAACATTGTGAATGAAAATGATGCGAGTTATAAACTACAGAAATAATGGCGTTTTTGAAATAGTTTGGCGAAATCACGATAGGAAGAATATGGTGAGAGATGGCAATAGGGGTTACTTGACCGATGTCTTTTTTCCACCAAACCAGAATGCCACCAGAGTAACCATCCATTAGAATAGTTAGATCTGCTCCCAAGACCTGGAATGTTTAGAACAGAACTTACCAACTCGAGCAAAGTTACCTCTGGTTTCAACGAGATAAGCAAGAATGAGCTTATTTTAACAGATGAGACGAAAGATTCAAGCCAGGGTATCCCAGGTAGAGAGGCCCCTATAGTTCTAGCAGAGAATATTTTTAGTCATCATATAAACTAGATATTGAATAAGAGAAAAAAGAAACTTCCTGTGAGATAGTAGAGAAGACGAAGGTGACCACAAAAAAGACAAGGATCAAGGGCAGCCGCAGCCCCCTCTCTCCACCCTTCCCTTTTTCTGGGCGTCCTGACAACGCCCCTTGCGTATGTCCCGCAAGTGCACGGGTTTGTCAAAATAATAAAATCCCAGGTGAGTGGGTATTGTATCCACAGGGAGTAGAGAGTAAAAATACTTAAATTGTTTCTTAACTAAGCAAAATATGAATAGTGATTTGTATGACAAGATGTAATGCAAACAAAAGTAAAAGAGACAAGAGAGAGAGAGCACAAGTAAAGGAGAGGTAAGGCAATCGATATAAATGGGGTACTCGGATATTGATCCGCCTAGGACAATCGTTTCAAATGCAAAAGCCCTCAATTATGCTGCCTAACTAATGCATTAATGAGTCATGGAGATCCTTTAATACATGGTCCCAAATCTAAGGTCAACCATGCCTAACCTTATACATGTCCCGGATGAGAAATTGAACAATCTCTCAACCTCGCACTTGTATAGAATTGCAATGAGTTCTAAGAATTCCAAGTGATAAATCCTCTTCCTATATGTAGACCTAACCCTTTGGTCCAAGCGGAAGGTCCTTAGCCACAATTAAGCTCTAGATGCTAAAATCACTTCAACGCTTCACTCCATTGCACTCGCAACTAAGCCCCAGCGGAAGGTCATCCCTTAGCCCATTCACTCTACTATGACTGCAAAGAACTCAATGAATTAGAGGTATAATAAATCACACCAGAGGGGAAAGGGGACGATTCGCTACCTCTCGACTCACCCTCTCAACCCTCTCCAATCTAGCTTTGTCTAACTCTCGTGGTGTGTCACTCACTCACAAGGGTTACCAACGAAAACTCTCAACTCTTGTCACTCTAAGAGAGTATTCATACAATCAATGTATTCAAGATTGGAACTCAATAAAAACACCAATTAATGAAAGCATAATAACAAGGTTCAATGAAACGAATACATCCCAGGGTTCACAATTCAAGTACCCACTAGGGGGTTTAGCTCTCCATGGAGCTAATTACAATCAATGAAATCGAATGTAAAAGCAATAAATCCATAGAAAACCCCCTCGATAGTCATGACGATAGTCTTGTGGAGAGTCCTCTACTTGTCCAAAGGTCCCTTTGTTCGGCCTAGGATACACCTCGCCGGATCGGTGCCAACGAAAGCTCTCCCACTAACCTTCTTCCAGATAGAGTGCGATGTCGGAGCCGTAGAACCTTTCCCAATACCTAGCTAATACCTCTCAAAACCCTAGCCGCAGCCCTCTCTCAAGTTGGGGAAAAGATGAAGAAAAAAATGTTAAAATCGGGAATTCACACGCCCCTGTGGATATTCCACATGGGCTTATGGAATTAACACACGGGCATGTGGAATTTCCACATGCCCGTGTGGCTTCTCTGGCTAACTCCTTCTTCGACCGGCTGTGAATAGTACCTACTACAGTGGTTTGCTACAGTATTGTTACATTATCATGCTACAGTACCTGTCCGAAACACTCCCGAAACCATGCTTTCATCGAGGTAACGTAAATGGGCACACATTTATGTCGTAGATCGCTTTGCATCTTCAATGAATGGCCGCGTTGGTGGAGATCTTGATACACATGCACAAGCCGGAATACTTAGAATGTGACTGCCTTTGTGCTCCTCCAAATCATTGTACTAGCTTGAATACAAGGAGGTTGTCACACATTCTAGCATCTTGAACCTGACTTATGTCTTCGCGTTTGAATCTTCTCAAGATTTCCTCCAAATGGTGCACTTATGATCTACATTGGCTTCTTTCTCTAAGATTCGGCTTTACAAACCTATATGCATGAAAGTAACATAAATACACACATATTAGTGTTAAAACCTGATAAAAGTAATGCTCATCATAAGGAAAGAACACTTCGCATTCTTATCACACAAGCACTTATCACCTCCACAACAACATGGTCTCTTTTTCTGATTAAGGCTTCATGGCGAGCTTCTTCCTGGTATTGATCGAGAGTCATCATATCGTCTGGTTCATCTTCATTAGACATTTGATCTTCAAACTCTTCTAAGTCATCATCATCTTGGTCGTTGCCCTCATCCATAGAGCCACTGTCCAAGGTAGCAATTACTTTGTCAACTATTAAAGCATGAGGATGGTTAGGTTTATCAGGAGTGGGAGAGGGACCCTAATTGGTTGAGAATAGAAGAACGAGTGAGGGACATCGGGACCGTTGATCCAAAGGTGCTTTCCCTCAGTTTGGAGATCTGATCAAAGAAGGGATGAGGGAGGAGGTCTCAGGTGGTATAGTAGATAAGACAGGAGGGGCCGAGTCAGAGGGTGGTACAGTGTCCCTATGAACAGTGGGGAAAGCAATAGGTGGATATGCTAGATTAGGGGCTAGAGTCAGGGCCATCAAATCAGATTGAATAGGATTGGTAAAGGTGGCAGGAGAAGCGAGGGACCGCCCACTGGCACCTCCTCTCAGTCCTCCATGTGTACTGTGAACAATGCGTAACGGACTGCACTGTTCTCGTTTCTCATAACGGCTGCCAAACCAGGGGTCATGGTTGTAGTGTGAGCACTGTCACCACGGCCGTGTGGATGACCACACTAGTGAGAGACAAGCAACCAGGGGCCGAAGCCCGTATCCATCATAGAGGGTGGGAAGCCCACCAAAGTTTCTGATTCAGGATAAGTAGGAAGAGAATCAACACCACTTGTACCACCGTCAGCAGCCAGCGGAGACTGACATAACCTGACCGCCACCTCTCGTCAGACACTAGTGGGTGGAAAGGTCCTAGCGTTCTCAGTTGCTAGCTTACGGGTACACATGTTGGATCCATAACCTACAACTCCACAGGTGTTATAGAAAGTGGGTAAGTGCTCATAGAGGACAACAACAAATACACGATGTTGGTCGTCATTGAGCCAGAAGCCTTTGCTCAAAGGTTTTAAAAGATCGATTTCAATACATACTCTACCATATTTGGCTCGAGTTATGGAGACTGAGAGATCACTGATTTTCAAAAGGTTACCAAGATGGCTGGTAATGGTTTCCAGAATGTCACCACTCCAGAACTCTACTGGTAAGTTATGAAGCTGGACCCAAATTGCAGCAGTAGTAAGCTTGGTGAAGGATGGCTCAAAGAACGGTCTCCAAGGAGAGAGTTAAAGAATAACGCCATTAATGGAACATGGTCCCTCGTAGAAGAGACGCTGCATCATAAGTTGAGACAAACATCTAATTAGTAGAAAACCATTAGGGAGGTCTGAGATCAAAATTTCACCGAATTCTTCCCATTTGGTCAAAAGAGTTGTCTTGACTTGTTTGAAAAGTGGGGGTTTTCTGAAGACCTTGCCAAAGAAAGAGTATTAAAAGTACGTCCGAGCTCTGTTCAAGGTATCATTGTCAACCCTAACGAACTCTGAAGTGGACTCTTTGAGTTTGTTTAGAACCTGAGGGTTGTAGAGGGGCGATTTATTATTAATTTGGCTGGCTATTGAAGTGATCTAAGCCCATGTGGTGGGGTAGAGCTTTGTGGAAGCGGGGATGAAGCTTGTCCCCCGCTTGCCATGTCAAGAGGGGGATGGGGAGAGGGAACAAGAGCATAAAGGTATCAGAAAGGGAGCGCAGGGAGACGCAGGGAGGAGTATTTGTCAAGTTATATTTTTACTCTGCTCCTATCTAGTATTCATAGACCAGTCTCATTCTAAGAAGGTGCTGAGTTAGATGGGGTTGGCATTCCTTTACTCCATGGATTTGGAACTTCAGGTGTGAAAAAAGAGGTCTTGGTAGTCTCTCATGGGTACAAATAGATAAAAATGGAAAATCACAGACTCTAGTGCTTGATAAGGCCACTCTTTTGAAGCGTTGTGGCCTTCCTGCCAAAGATCTGAAGCTCTTAGATCCACTATTTGTGTACCCTTCCACAATATTAGGCCATGAGAAAGTCATTGTTGTCAGCCTAGAGAAGGTTTGATGAATAATAATGGCAGATGGTGTGTTTCTCTTGAAATTTCAATCGATAGTTGTGTGTTGCAATATGAATCGAAACTTTGCCAACGGCTTCAAACAGTGAAAGATCAAAATGGTACTAATATATCCCAAATGATACATGTATCCCCTCTCTTTTGTGGTATTTGCCTGTGGCTTCAAGATGACTTTCCTTTTGAATTCAAAGCTTTGGAGCATGCTTTGGAGTTCGCTTCTTCATCACTCGATTCTCAGGTATGTCTTAATAGTCTCATAGGTTATATTTTAAAGAGCGTGCCTTTTTCACTGCAATAGCATGGTTCATTTTGAAATCCCACTGTGATGCCATATTTAGAAATGCTAATCCTAATTATCCGGCTATTGTATGTAGAGCTTTTGCACATGTCCAAGAATTCATCAATTGTCGTTCAGATCTCCTTGGACAGAGACTTGTCTTGAACAACTTCACGAGTGCTGACGGACAATTCCTCTTTATACATACTTGCTTCAACCAGAGTAACAAGGTCAGTGCTTTTGGCTTCTTTATTACCAAACCTAATTATACTGTCTCCATTGTAGGTTGTTGCTCTCAGCCTTTCAATAACTTCCCCCTGAACAATCTGCTAGCTCTGAAGATTGCACTCCATGTGGCTCTAGATAATCACATTACCATCCAACACATATTCAATGAAGATATCTCAACCACCAGAATCATTACGAACCCAGATCCAACACTGTATTGGAACTACAACAATCTGATCCACAACATTCAATCACTCCTTAACATGCATGGCCAACCTAAGATCCATGTGAATCTAGGCTCTTGGATGGCCCCGTTTAGCAAGGTTGTTGTACTTGGCTTCGATCACTCATCACTCAACCTCTTTTTATTTGGATGCAATCTTCTGTACTGGATTATGAAGTCTTTTAATGACTTTGGCTATGTATTCAAAATTCTTGTATTTTCTCAGTTATTCTCCTTGTATTTAGCTTATGTCTTTAGTTTACATTTTAATTAAATAGCCCTTAGTTTGGGGTTCTTTTTTTTTTTTTAAAAAAAAGAGCTTGCCTTTTTGTCTGTTTTTTTTTACTGTGATACATTATAATCTTTACTCGTGAAGCTCACAACTTTTCATTAATGTAACAGGTCACTGGATTGGAACTTGAAATATACCCTGTACTAGAGGAATTAGCATTGTCCATAAGCACTGGTAACCTTGAACATGTTCGTATGCTGAAAAGTGATCTTCTTGCACTAACTCATAGAGCTCAAAAGGTGTGTTTATCACTCATGTCTCATTAGCCCTCCATTTCTTTCACAACTATTGAAATTGAAGATTATAGCTACCAAGCCAATATTTCAGGTGCGAGATGAAATAGAACAACTCATGGATGGTGATAGAGACATGGCTGAGATGAACCTAATTGAAAAGAAAGTGAGTATGGAAACATATTTTACCACGGATAGTATGTAACCAATCTCTCAACTGAAGATGTTGTCTCCAGATTTATACCTTGTTTGCCAACTGGTTCGAGCATCAGAGAATCAAGAAAAGCTTGGAGCAGTGCAATTATGAGCTTAAGCAAGCATGATAGTTCCACATCCCATTCTTCTTCCAACAAAAGGTGGAATGTAGAAGAGCTGGAGATGTTAGGCGAAGCATATTTTGCCACCATGGATTATACATTAAGCAACTTTGTGGACTATGTCTTCAATAATCCATCCAACTTCAATTTGGTTGTGATCTATTCAAGTATCTACTATGGAGTTGCATACTTGTGTTTCTTGTTGTATGTCAAGCACAAGAGATTACTGCCCTTGTGATTCATTTTGTTTATGCATTTGCCTATTTACTCCAATGTTCGGTAGTTATTTAATTTTTCTGAAATTTTTGAATGTTGTATTCTTGGATGGTGACTTAAATTCAAACACCAAACATTTATTCAGCAATAATTTACAATTTCAGATCACTTTTTGAATTTTGATTGATTCAGGGTTTGTGTTGTTCTCAAAACACAAAGCTTTATTAATGATATTGTTTTTTACTTTTAAAGAATCTCAACAGAGGCTTATTTATCAAATGAAGAAGAATACAAAACTAAAAGGGACTACAAAAAGGTTAAAGGAAACCTGAAAATTGAAACAAAAAGTCAACCAGGGAACAAATGCATTAAAAGAAATGGAAACCAACAACACTAAAATTTTTCATGATTCAATAAGGGAGATCTTGTTCTGATAGAAATAGATTCAATGCATGATGATTGAGGCTGATAGTAGCAAGGCTAATCACCAAGCCCAACCAATTCAGAGGTGTGATGTGAAGAGAAGGATTATTATTCATGTTCATCAAAAACTTGGTATTGGAAATAAAATCAGCAAATCTCCAAGATATGGGTGAATGATCATCAGACAAAACGTTGATAGTAGCACAACTATTGATGATAATATGCTTAATCGGGGTGTTCCTCTCCCAGGTAGTATGTAAAGCTACCTCCAAGGCGAGCAAATCTCCGCTGAAGACATCATTTGTAGGACCAGAGAAACACCCTATAAAAGAAACAGCGAAGTTAGCATTAGAGACAAAGAAACCAGGTGAAGATACAAACCTGGGACTCTGAAATTGAGTATAAATGAACAAGAATTGTCCATCTACACAAGAAAAGTTGTTGCAAATAAGCTTCCGGCCAAAGAGATTATGATTGCAGATATCACAATCATTGGTATGAGCCAAAGCTTTGCACACAACATTATAGCCACTCAATTGTGTATTTCTAAAAATAACATCACATCTGTTCTTCCAATAGAACCAAGCACTTGCTACAATAAGCGAAACAACAAATTGGGAATGATTGTAACAAGTAAGCCAAGACCCAAAAGCAAAGTTATCTGGGAAAGAGATGTGCCGATTAACCTTTCTGCTAATCAAAAGCCAAACTATTTGAATTTTAGGACAATAAACAAATAGAAGCTCAATGGTTTCACGATGTAGCCCACAGAGAGCACAAGGGATGTCCGGACCAAGATTTAATCTGAATAAGTGATCGGTCATTGGAAGTCTTCCCATAAATATTAACCAAATGAAATGCTTAACACGAGGGGCTATTTTGAGTGTCCATAATTTTTCCAACCATACCAAGAAGCATTGTTGGGAGTATTATCATTTAACTTGTGGTAAACAACAGCAGAAAGCTTAAGGCTTGGAGATTAAGGATACCAAACCCAGCAATTATTGGAAGAAGAATCAATATTACTGAGATTATTAGGATCCAAATTGAGGATATTGCCCAGGAGGCCGTTATGATTATTGTAGTCCCAATTGTCATTATGAATAACATTAGCCATAGTAATGTAATCCAAATCAGCTGACATGTTAATAAATGTAGGCATTAAAGCAATAGGAATGCAAGAGCACCAAGGATCCCAAAGAAAGGAAGCTTTCGAAGGATTAACTGAAATCATTTTGCAATAAGGCTTTAAATGCTCAGCCGAGTGACAAAGCCCTCAGAAGAACCAAGAGCATTTGATAGGAGCTTTGTCCCTATAGAAATTGAAATAACCATATTTAGTATGAAGGATATCCACCCAAAAGACATCATCAAAATTTAAATACTTGAAAATATATTTACCCATAAGGGAGTGTCTAACTATAAAGAGATCATGGATACCAAGACCCCCCTCAGTATTACATTTAATAATGTTACACCAGGCGACATAGTGGATACCTTTTCTATTGCCATCTTTACTCCAAAAGAATTTTCTAACAATCATAGAAATCTCAGAGAGAATGAATTAAGGTATAGGATAGACAGAGAGAGTATAGATAGGAATGGATAGAAAAGATGTACTAATTAATATAGCCTTAGTAGCTAAGGAAAGAGAAAGATTTTTCTAGTGATTGCAAGACCTTCTAATTTTATTCACCATGGGAGCAAAAGTAGAAGCATCATTTTGTTTGTTGAAATCATTATGCCAAGATATTTGAGGGGAAAAGAGGCTTGTTGCAGATTAAGGATCAAACAAATGCTATCTTTGACTCTTGCATTAAACCAAGAAAGGAAGAAAACTTGAGATTTAAAATGATTAGTCTGCTGACCAGAGATGAAAGAATAAAAATTTAGACGCCATACTATATTTCTGGCAGCAGATCTAGTGGCATGCATAATTAAAATTTAAATCATCGGCGTACATGAGATGATTAAAATTTTGCTTCAAATTGGAACAAAAGCCGGGAATCATCCCCCTTCTGAGCTCAGAGTTGAGAAAAGTAGTAAGAATCTAGGAAACTAGAATAAACAAATGGGAGGAGATGGGGTCACCCTAGTGCACGCCTCTAGAAGAAGAAAACCAAGGGGAAGCAACTCCATTAACAATGACAGAGAAAGAACTAGATTTAAGACAGGTGGAAATCCAAGAAATCCAATTGTTATGAAAATTCATTTTTTTCAAAATGGCAAGAATTGCATTCTATAAAATAGTGTCATAAGCCTTCTCAATATCAAGCTTAATTAACATCCTAGAGGGGCCATTAATATCATGCTCTATAGTGTGGACAACTTCTTGAATGGCTAAAATGTTATCAAAAGTGCAATGCTCAAAAATAAAACCAACATGTTCCTTACCAATCAACTGAGGAAGAACATGTTTTAAACGATTGGCAAGCAGTTTGGTAATAATTTTGAAACAGACGTTGCAAAGAGAGATAGGCCTGAAATTAGAAACTCTCTTAGGACAATCGATTTTGGAAATAAGGATAATAGAAGCTTTACCCCAATAAGAAGGCAAAAAAAATTATCAAAAAAATATTTGACAGCTAAAAAGAGATCGTCCCCAATCACAGGCCAAAAGGCACGATAAAATTTGATATTAAAACCGTTGGGGTTAGGAGACTTACTAGTGGGAAGATCAAGGATAGTGAGATATACCTCTTCCTTAGTAACCTCGCGGATAAGGAACGAGTTGTCGACATCAGAGAGCATGGGGATGTTATTGGGGAGAAGCAAACCCGTCGCTTTCTTGGCTGTGCTACCGGATGCTCTGGGGAAGTCGGAATAGGGAGCTGTCCAAAGCTTGGAATAGAAAGTACTTAAGGCAAGAAGGATGTCATCCTGGTTGGTGATGATGATACCATCCTAGTTCGCGACCTGAGTAATTAAGTTCAAGTGAGTTCGAGAATGAGTAATATAGTGAAAGAATCTAGAATTCTTATCTCCATTCATGAGCCACAACATATGAGCATGATGTGCCTATCTAGAGTTACTCTGTCTGTAAAGAGCTGCGAGCTTAGAATAGAGGTCAGTAAGAGATGGATGAGAGTTAAGATCAGAATCAGTACTCTCGAAAGAGTGAATGTCGGACTCAACTTTAAGAATTTCAGATTAGATATTATTGACCCCGCAGCGACTCCAACCCCGAATCCGAAAAGCGAGATCAAGATAATAAATGAGAAAACGCTTACATAGGATTCCCATAAGGAGAGAAGTTCCAGGCTTTTTGAACTGCTGTATGGCACCCTAAATAATTAAGCCAAAAGTTGTTAAAATAAAAGATGAAATGATTAGTAAAAGGCTGCATGCTAATGTTGAGAAGAAGAGGAGAATGATCGGAGAAAACGCGAGAAAGATATTTAAGCTTATAAAACCTGAAAATGTTGATCCAATCCAAGTTTACTAGTTACTGGTCCAGTCTGGCCCAATGGCGAGGGAGACCATTTTGGTTGTTGCACTAAGTAAACGGAGGACCAGTATAATTTAAATCTAAGAGATTGTTCAAATCGACAAAATCTTTAAAAAAAACAAGCTTTCCTGTCATAATATGAAAAATTCCCACCCTTGAACTCGTTCCTCAAAAGCACATCATTAAAATCTCCGATAATAAGCCAAGGGAGATGCAAATGAGAAATTTTAGAAAGCTCATGCCATAAAAAACATTGATTGCGAGAAAGGGTAGAATTTTAGACTACGGAAACGATGCATTTTTGAAAATTGAAGAAGAAACTACAATATGCAAAGCTCGACTGGAAACAGCTAAAGGGGTAACATGCCCAATGTTTTTATTCCATAAAATAAAAATGCCTCCTGGAAACCCATCTGCTTCAATAGCTGCCCAGTCCCAAGAATGGGGGATTTTGGAATGAAACCCATCGATACATCCGGAGTTGGCTTTTGTCTCAACAAGACAAACCAGTGAAGGTTTATAAATCCGAATGATTTTGAAAATATGAGCAAATGTATCTCTCGCAGAAAGGCCTCTGCAATTCCAACATAAGACTTTAGCTATCATCATAACAATAATGTAAAGTAGAACTGAACAGAACTTTCAAAATGGAAATGAAAGACAAAAGTGGTAAAAAAAACCACAAGCCGGATCAAGAACCGATGATTTCTAGCTCCATCCTGCATTTCTTCGGAGAAGAACAGGAGGAATGGGCACTTTGTCATATAAGGGCTTCATGTCTGGCTTCTTCTTGGTATTGAACGAGGGTCATATTGCCGTCTGGTTCACAGTCCTCAGACATCTCCTCATCTTCATCATCATTGGTAGAGTCTCCGTTGCTTCTTTGTCCATGTCTCCCTTGTGTAGCGCAATAGAGACCTGATCAATGACGAGAAGGTGAGAGTCTCTCTAGGGCTGAGGTAGGGCTGAGGAGGATAGGGTAGAGGGGTTTGTAGCAATGCACAAAGTAAATGTGGGGGAGAGTTCGAACGGACAAAAGGGAGGGTTTTCTCAATTCCAAGATCGGGAGGATCAAGGCACCACATGACTTGATTGGAGGAAACAGTCGGCAGGATAGTTTTGGGACAAGGAGTGTTGTTCAGAGACATTCCATAATCCTGATGAAAAGTAGATCTAATCTCATCAATGGTAGGCAGAGAAACCAAAGAGGTATTAACTGTAGAAATAGGATTTGTTGGGATACTCTCCATAGCCATCAGATAAGAAGAGATAGGATCACTATTATTGGCTTTGGAATTAAGCGAACGATTCAGATTGGGGCCAGATCTTCCTCTACATGTCCCACTAAAGGCCGAATACTGAGGTCTATACTCCTTGGGACTCTCCGCGGCTGCCATGCCGCGGGCCTCAGGATTGGTACGAGTATCTCCCCCTCGACCCTGGGCACGGCCACACCGGCGTGAGACCAGGAGCCAGGGACCAAAGTCAGAATCCAGAACCTTAACAACCGGGATGACGGGGTCGACTAAAGGAGAAGAAGTGGAAGTCGAAGAGTCACGAATGTTCGCCTCAGCGGCCTGAACTTGGCTAAACCCTACCGCCGGCTCTCGATGATCTCGAGAAGATGGAGGGGTCAAGTCGTTTACAACTGCTTACGACGCCAAGCATTTATTTGAACTGTGCTCGATTAAACCACACGAATAACAGAAAGTTGGCAATTTTTCATACATCACAATCACGAACACACAATGAAGGTTGTCCTCGAGCCAAAGCCCCCGACATAGAGGTTTAGAGAGGTTGATGTCGATACAAACCCGAGCATACTTCGATCTAACAATATTGGAAGTGAATTCATCAATCTTAATCAAGGTACCCAACTGACCGGCGATGGATTCTAGGGTATCATCATCCTAGAATTCAACCAGAAGGTTGTGAACTTGGACCCATATAGTAGTAAAGTGGAGTTTTGAAAAAGAAGGTTCAAAAAAGGGTTTCCAAGGTGATAACTACAAAATGATGCCGTTAATGGACCATGGTCCTTCTGTAATGAGATGTTGCATAACCTGTTGAGAAGTGCACCGAATAAGGAGATATCCGTTGGGAAGGTCGGAGATGAATACTTCACCAACATTGGCCCACTTCGCAAGAAGAGTGTCTTTAACTTGATTGAAAGAAGGCAATTTTCCAAAGAGTTTTCCATACAGCGCAAACTGGAAGCGACGGCGAGCTCTGGAAAGGGCATCATTATCCAGCTTGACAAAGTTGGACGTGGACTCCTTAAGCTTCTGAAGGAGAAAGGGGTAATGAAGAGGCGAATTGTCCAGATGAGGGGTAACGGAGGTAGCCATTTGAGCCCAGGTCTTTCTGGGGGGTGGATGGGTCTTTGGGATTAGGGGTTAATCCCCGCTTGCCATGGCAAGATGGGGAAGGCTAGGCGAGATCAAGAAACTCAGATCAGGAGTTGTGAAGCTAGGAAAGACCACTAATCACCACTCTTTGATCTAAGTGTAGCTATTAATGTTAATAAATCTCGAACAAGAAACAAATTAATCATTCAATTCATTTTAACAACTTTCACAATTCTATTTATACCGACTTTTATGTTAGAATGTCTATTATGTTGCTTTGTCTTCCTATACAGTTGTTTCTCCATATGCTAAGTTTTTTTTTGGAATAAAAATTTTATTAAGATACTTTGAATTTGAGATTATTTATTAATATGATGTTTTTATAAAAAAAATATTAATACTCTTGAAATCAAATTATTGGACAAATAATCACAAATATAAAAAATTTTCATAGATACATAAAATTAACTATTTGTATAAATAATCACTATTTCTTGAGGCATACATTCGCACAAACACACAAATTAATTGATGATTAAATCTTATTTAAATCAATAGCTCATTTAAAAAAAATTCTCATGAAAAGTTATTGCTTTATGAGAATTTTTTTATTTAATTTTGAATGTTTTTTATTTTGTAAAAAACTCTTTACCTGAGAAAAAAAATGTATATGAACAAATATATATAAATATTTTTGAGAAAAATAAATAAACCACTAAATTTATTTTAAAAAAACGAAAACAGTAGTGAAGAGAAAAGAGAATGCAAACAAATAATTCAAAGAGATATATATATGTGTAATATTAAAAATATTTATTTTTTTTTGGGCAAAAATCAGGAGAATATCTTGATTAACGGCCTAGATTAAATTCATCAAACCGCAGAAAATCAACGGCTGAAAGTAAATCCAGATACGATCGTGATCCCAATTTATATCCACCATCGGATTCCTTCTCTCTCAATCCTGACCCTCCATTTCATTTTAAACAGCTTGTTATTTAAATTTCAAATCACTGACCGTTGCGCTGATAATCAATACATAGATAGACCAGATCTATCTGAACAAGTTTCTTATAGAAAGAACCTTGAAAATCTCAAACGCTTGATCAGGAAAATTCATGCAAGCTCAAGAAAACCAGAATAAAAGTAAAACAGAAGCCATGTCAGAAAAAAGATGATACCAGATTGTATATAGCTCAGATGCCTCTCAAATCACATACATAGAAAGATAAGATCAAGTACATCAACTTCCTTATATAAACTTTAAATCAAAACACACTCAAAGAAGCAGGAAAATTCTAACATCAATCATAACTCACATGAAAAACCATACAATCTTACATAAGAGCCCATATATTCTATCACTGTGAAAGTTCAGTGACTGAATTGAACTGAACCTGCTCAGTCACACCACACGCGTCAATTGTTCCTCAGCTGCACCGCTTGAGTCAATTCCTTGCCTCGAACTTGATACAAAACCCTTGATCATCAAATCTCACCCTTCGAACAAACACAATCCACATCTCTTTGAATGCCTCGAACTTAAGCACCTTGCCATGATAGATGAGATCTTGGCCACACGATCTCTCGCTAATCTTGTTCTCGAGATTAATTATCCCCGCCTCAAACTATGAACTTACTTGATCTTCAAATCCCCGACCATCCATTACATTCCCACCGATTCTTCAACCGATTTAATCGACTTTCAAACATTGGAAAAGACTAACTTACCCTCGGCTTCTTAACAAAAGACACCAGGACACACTGTGTTGCAGCTTCACTGCTTCCTCTCTGCAATTGTAATTAATCTTCAATCAATTTCAACAAAAATAATCTCAGTATTCCGGCTCACCATCTCTCTCACCATGGCGCCGTCGAGAAGAAGCTACCCATCCAGTCTAGCTCCGGCCACAACACCGCCGCCAGAGATGGAGCCGCCGGTGGCAAAAAGACGATCGAGGAGACGTACCAGAAGGTGACGCAGCTGGAGCACATCCATCCTCAGTCCTGACACCTACATCGGCTCCATTGAGAAGCACGCCCAGGATCTCTGGGTGTTTGAGAAGCCAAAAATCACTGGTCGATGCAGCAGAGGATCTAACAGCTCCGGCTGGTGATGATAAAAAAACCATGGTTCAACGAAAGGTGACCTTCGTCCCCGGCCTCTACATGATCAACGCTGCTGATAAAAAGCAGTGAGACCCCTCCATGGATTGCGTGCACGTTGAGATTGATTCCCAGGCTACTGCATCATCATCTACAATAATGGCGATGGTGTTCCCATCGAGATCCATGCTCGATTGGGGGGTTTGTGTGCCTGAGATGATTTTTGGGCACTTGCTAATGAGTAGCAACTACAATGACAAAGTAAAGAAAACCACTGGAGGAAGGAATGGGTACGGGGCGAAGCTGACGAACATCTTCTCCACGGAGTTTGTGATCGAGACTGCTGATGGGAAGCGGCAAAAGAAGTACAAACAGGTATCAAAATCTTCCGCCATTGACATTTCCCCTTGTTGGTTCGGTTATTGGGGATCGTCATTTTGTTGGGAATTGCAATTTCGTTCCATTTCCAGGCAAGAAATTTGTAGCTTAAGAGCGTGAACTAGGCCCCTATTTGGGATTTAGGGTTTATTGCATTTCATCATCTCAGAATAGGTCTATCTGAACTGGTTTGTCATGCAATGGAATCATTCTGCTGAACTTTTTTCTAGTTTACTTGATCAACTCTTATCATGGGTTCGATAATCTTCTGTGATTGTTTATGTGAATCTCCCAAATTAAACAATGCAGAAATATACATTATGCTAGCATCCGTTCTAAAATTTTGGAAAAATGCAATGATCTAAGTTAGTTTACTCATCATGTGCAGTAGAGGGTTGTTTCCTTTTTGTGCTCTTAATCATAGATCATAAGTTATCTAATCCGTGTGTTTTGATTACTTGTGTATAGGTTTTATCTGATAACATGAGCAAAAAGTCAGAACCAAACATTACTAAGTGCAAGGATGGAGAGAATTGGACTAAAGTCACGTTCAAGCTAGACTTGGCCAAATTCAATATGGCAATGCTTGAAGATGATGTTGTGGTATTGATGAAGAGAAGAGTTGTTGATCTAGCAGGAACTCTTGGCAAAACTGTCAAGGTAGAATTGAATGGGAAAAGAGTGCCTGTGAAGTCTTTCGCTGATTATGTCAACTTATACCTCTAAAGTGCTTCCAAATTCAGGGTTGAACCCCTACCAAGGTTTCATGACAGTTCTTTTAAGTATTTCAGTGTTATTTTTAGCTCGCTTCTGTAGCTTGCAATCTAACATTTACTTACTGCTAACAGGATAATGGAGAGAGTGAACGGAAAGTGGGAGGTATGTGTTAGTCTTAGTGATGGCCATTTTCAACAGGTGAGTTTCGTAAATACCATTGCAACTACAAAAGGTAGTAGTCATGTGGATTATGTCACCAATCAGATCACTGGCTAGATATGTGATCAATTCAGCAAAGAAGAAGAATCAAAATGTGACTCGTAAGGCCCAATATGTCAAAAACCATCTGTGGGTCTTTGTTAATGCACTCATCGACAATCCTGCATTTGACTCTCAGACTAAATAGAACTTAACTACTTGCCAAGGAAGCTTTGGATCTCAATGCGAACTTTCAGAGGAGTTCCTTAAAAATGGTTAGTGTTTCACATATATATTCTCAGTGCACTTCTCATTATTATGTGAAACCATGTTTTAGGAGGTAATATTGTTTTATAACCCTTGCTGTGCTGCAGTGGCTAAATCGGGAGTTTTAGACAATGTCCTCTCTTGGGCTAATATGAAGCAAAGCAAGGAACTGAAGAAGACCGATGGAACAAAGAAGCAGAGGATCACAGGCATTCCCAAACTTGACGATGCTAATGAAGCAGGTTCAAGTAACTCTCACAAATGCACTCTGGTCATGACTGAGGGAGATTCAGCCAAGCACTTGCGGTGAGCAACTTGTTAGTTGCCAAAATTAGTATGAAATTGTGATTGTGTACCTCAATTAAGGGATGTTATTCTTGTCTGGTGAACAGATGGTAGGTATTTCTGTAGTAGGCAGGAACCACTATGGTGGTGTGTTCCCTCTGAGGGGTAAGCTGCTGAATGTAAGAGAAAAGCAAGTCACAAACAGATAATGGAAAATCAAGAAATCCAGAACCTGAAACAGGCTCTTGGACTGCAGCATGGGAAGCAGTATGAAAGTGTTAATGGTTTAAGTTATGGGCATCTCATGATAATGACTGATCAGGTTTGGTTTTGAAGCCATTCTAATATAACCTCTCTATATATATATATATACATACATATATTTATTTATTCTATTAGTTTCAGGATCATGATGGATCCCATATCAAGGGTCTCCTGATCAATTTCATCCATTCATTCTGGCCATCCTTGCTGAAAATCCCCTCGTTCATGCTTGAGTTATCACACTGATTGTAAAGGTATATATTCTGCTTCTGATGATCTGTGAAGAGCTATTCATCACCTATGTATCTGTTCTGATACCCTTAATTGAATAACTTTCTAGGCAACTCACCACAATGGTAGGGTATTGGCCTTTTACACCATGCTTGAATATGAAGCATGGAAGAAGAGCATAGAAGGAAATGCAAATGGCTGGACCATTAAGTATTATAAGGTTTGATCAGCTTAATAAGAGTAAAAACTTGTTCGAATGTTATTTGTTGCTGGGATGGGTCAATAATTTACTTGAGATAATTGCTGACTAGGGTTTGGGTACGAGTACATCAAAAGTAGGAAAGGAATACTTAAGTGATCTTGGGAAGCACCAGAAGGATTTCTTGTGGGTGAATGAGCAAGATAGAGATGCCATTGAATTGGCATTCAGTAAGAAGAAGATTGAGGCTAGAAAAAACTGGCTCTGCCAGTTTGAGGTAAATGGCAAAAATCTTTTGGCCATGCAATTGTTCTTGACAGATAATTTTTCCTAATTTAATAGCCATTGGTAACTCTGCAGCCAGGAACTTACCTTGATCAAAGTACAGTGATTTCATTAACAAGGAGCTGATATTGTTCTCCATGGCTAATCTTCAGAGGTCAATACCGTCCATGGTTGATGGCCTCAAGCCAGACCAAAGGAAGTTCTTGTACTGCTCTTTCAAGTTTCAAGAGACCACTAATCAAAGAACTTAAGGTGTGTTTCTTAGTTCTTATTGATAAGTTGTATGTTGAATTGTGAGAACGTATATCCATCATAATGTTTATCTATTCCATCATAATGTTTATCTATTTCTTCTCAGGTGGCTCAATTCTCTGGCTATGTTTCTGAGAAATCTGTCTACCATAACGATGAGCAGAGTCTTGCCAGCACAATAATCAGAATGGTCCAGGATTTTGTGGGCAGTAACAATATTCAACTTTTGCAACCCAACGAGGATAGTTTGGCACCAGACATCAAGTGAGATACTCATTGCCATGCCATCAACTCATCCCCCTATGGATCCCCCTATGATCCCCTATGGATATAGGAGCTTTTATGGATTTAGGGGGTGTTTGGATGCCAAGAGTGGAGTGGGAGTGAAGAGGGAGTACATGCAATACCTTGTTTGGGTGTCCATCAATGGGAGTGAGGGGGCTTGTGGAGGGAGTGAGACTCACCCATGTGAGTGAGTCTCAATCACCATGCATTTGGGCGGATTGCCCACTCCTGGATAAGGAAAAGACTTATCTGCCCCTAGGTTCTAATTGATTCTGAATTTTACCAACTCCTGAACTTCTCTAAACTTCCAAGCATCGCTGAACTTCTCCACTCTCTGAAAACTACACAGCTTTGATCGGAGGAGGAGAACGGAAAGGTGCGTTCATTTCACTGGTGGCCACATAAGTTTTATAAGTATAACGCTATGGCCACAAAAGTTTTTTTTGTAACGTAATGGCCACAAAACTATTCTCTGGTTGCACTGATGGTCACAGATGTTTTTTTGTAACATTATGGCCACAAAACTATTCTCCCGATTGCACTGATGACCACAAATGTGATGACATTGCCACAAAAATATGATGTACATAGGAAACCTCTGTTGCCACATCGTTATAATGATGAAACATTTGTGGTCACAATGTTACAAAAAAAAACATTTGTGGCCATCATCGCAACCTGAGAATAGTTTTGTGGCCACAACGTTACAAAAAAAACTTTTGTGGCCATAGCGTTATACTTATGAAACTTATGTGGCTACTAGTGAAACTACCCCCGGAAAGGTCAACGGCCTCTTCTGCCTCATCATTCACTACTATCTCCTTCATTTCCTTGGATGTTGTTCATTATGGAATTTTTATAATCTTGCAGGGAAGGTGTCATCAAGATTGGTCTGGTTTTGAGGGACCTTGGACTTTCAATTCTTCTTATTGATACCTCTTACTTCAGGTATGTTCTTCTCTACCATGATTTACTTTACTATTGTTTCAGGAATATGTTGGTTTTTGTTTAACCTCTTGATTTGAAGATGATTCTAATGATGTTTGGTTTTGATATGCAAACATAGCTGTAGGATTAATTTTCTTTGGTTTTGATTAGATTCTTGCCTAGTTTGATTCTTTCATATGAGAAATTTTGAAATAATTTTTTATTATGTTTGTTTTGATTCTAAATATATATATATACTCAAATGGATTACTGGATGTGAGTGTTTGCAAGAAATGAAAAGAAAGATGAAAAAGAGTTGGTGGTGAGTCTTTGCAAGAATATGTGTGTGAGTGATTTGAATTTTTCAAAAGCTAGAAGATATGAGCTTTAATCTTTCTCTTGATTTGTTTTAATCCAGAATCTTGATTTCTAATGGAATAAATGGCCTGTGTTTGATGTTTGATTATCCAGGGAAAAAATTTGGTACTTAAAAATATGTGTTTAAATTGTAAATTACATCAAGTGTTCAGCAGTTCTAAATCTTTGCATCAATAACTATTCCTTTATATGTGAAGCATATTCTTAATGTTTTGATTGTTCTTTAAGTTTTACTCATATTGATGATATTATGTTCTATGAATGTGAAGATGCTTGCATTTAATTAAACTGTCAAGAAACATAACATGCTGTTGGTTTTAATGATATGATAGAAATCATAAATTCAGTATTCTTTTTTTTTCCCTACATTTCTTTTTTGTGAATTAATACGAATCTATTACTTAAAAAAAAAAATGGAATCTTCAGAAATAAATGAATTACATTGAATATGAGCCATATATATATATTTTCTATATATGATATTATCCATTCATCAATTCCAATTGATTAATATCATGAGCGTGGAAATTAAGATAATTAATTAGGGAATGAAATAAACTTGATGATTCTGAAGAGTTAATTAAGGAATATATGGTGACATGGAAACTAGATAGATATTTTAAAAAACAAGCACAAGAGTTGCAAAAAAGCCGTCTCCATGCATATGTGTTGAGAAAGTGATGATTCAGAAAAGGTTTCTGAGCAAATTATTTATTTTATTTGTTCAGTGAACATATTGCCAATGTCTTCCTGTCTCTTGAATAGAAACAATATAAACAGAAGTGTTGTAACATGAAACTCAACTGGATACAAAAGGACAACCAGAAGTGTTGTATTTAAGAATTCAATATTAATTACTTTGTCATAATGGTTATATATTGCAAGAATTATAAGTTCTTCCAAAATAATGGAATTATTGGCATATGACAGCCTAACAAATTATATATATATATATATATAGATATATATATATATAGATATTACTTTCTTGGTTTTCTTTCACTAATTTTTGCCTATTATGTATATCTAATATATTACTATTTGGTCATTGATGCATCATATTATGTATATATAATAATTCACCATTTTTAATCATGAACATATATTCTAATCAAGATGGCATATATTCTAATCAAGATGAATACGGTTTTAAATTCTATGTGAAATAAATTATTGTAATTTGGTTTATTTAATTATTTAACAACAATTATATGAAAGTATATACATTGCCTTTATCTCTATTTCTTTAGTCAATTTAGATATTTAGGTTGTTGGGCAACTTCAACTATTTTTGGTATTATCCAAAATCTAAAATTTTGTTGCGGCTTAATTAGTTGCAATATTATAATTAATTAATTATTTGATTCAAATTCATTATTTAATTTATTATAATTAATTCATTATTTAATTCATTATTTTTGGTATTATCCATTGAAATTTTGCTGGTATTTTTAAAAGTTGCAATATTATAATTAATTCATTATTTTATTCAAATTCTCATAACATTTGAATTAACTTATGATTTTTTATATGTTGTTCTCAATTTTATTATAACATGTTTTAATTTGATTTTAAAATTTTTAATTATTTGCCTTCAATGTAAACAATTTTTGATTTCCCCTCTATAGAGTGACGTGGTGACAGTTTGGATTATATGCCTGTTCATGCATGATGTTTGGGTTTTTTTTTAAACTTAGTTAGTTAATTAGTTAAATAACCATTGTGATTAATAAATTTTTTTGTTTCATAATCAGTAGCATCATAATATGATGAGGATTAAACAACTTCGGGTATACTGGGCGATGATTCTATGCTACTTCTACGTAAATGTCATTCTCACTACATGCGCAACAAATCAACGAAATAATAGACGAAGAATGATTGAACATGAGATTTCATCATCATCTACTAGACGCCGTAAACAACATGAGTACATCCACCATTTAATTTTTGAAAGTGATATTAAATGCATCGACATGTTACGCATGGATCGACATTGTTTTCAAAATTTGTGTCAATTGTTAACTACAACCGGTGGGCTGCGAGGCACTTTAAATGTTAGTGTCCAAGACATGATTGCTATGTTTTTGAACATTATAGCACATCATGTCAAGAATAGAGTGATTAAATTTGACTTCCTCCGATCGGGTGAGACCGTTAGTCGACATTTCCATGCTGTGTTGAAATCAGTTATTCTTTGTCACTCTGTTCTTTTAAAAAAACCAGAACATGTACCTGAAAACTCAAACGACTTTAGATGGAAGTGGTTTAAGGTAATAATCTAGGTTCTTATGTTCTATTAGTCATTGATGTTTATGTGATTAATTTTTTATTTTTTTTATTTAATGTAGAATTGCCTTGGAGCACTAGATGGGACACATATACGTGTGAATGTACCCAAAAATTGATCGAGCACGATATAGATCAAGAAAATCTAAAATTACTACAAATGTCCTCGTTGTTTGTAGTCAAGACATGCAATTTATATATGTGTTGTCCGGATGGGAGGATTCGGCACATGATGGGAGGGTTCTTAGAGATGCAGTGACAAAGCCTAATGGATTAAAGGTTCCTGACGGTAAAAAAAAATATAATAATTGCACAATCTCGTGACTTAGTAATAAATGGCTTGTGAACCATTAGCTAATAAGATAATTTTTTCTATCTTCTAGGTTTCTACTATTTGGTAGATGCTGGTTATGCAAATTGCCCTGGTTTCCTTGCGCCTTTTCGAGGACAACGCTACCATTTAAGTTCTTGGGCCGATGGCCATCAACCACTTACACCTCAAAAATTTTTCAATATGAAACATGCTAGCTCAATAAATGTAATTGAAAGGACATTCGGCCTTCTAAAAAGTCGTTGGAAAATCTTATCTAGCCCAAGTTTTTATAATATAGGCACTCAACGGTGTATCATTAATGCTTGTTGTTTTCTTCATAACTTCATCAGACAAAAAATGGTATAAGATCCTGCAGAAGATGATGTTGGTGATACAACCCTGGAAGAAAGCACACTAGATGATATGGATAACATTATGACTGTTGAACCAACAGATGAATGGACACAATTTCGGCTTAACATGGCCTTGGATATGTTTAATGCTTCGCACTCGACTTGAGCATAATAAAATTGTTAATTAATTTGTTGTAGTGTTTTGTATGACATGAAGGACCAACAATTTGTAATGCTATTGTATTGTATGATTTTGATATTTGTCTATGATTTTGATTTTTGTCTATGATTTGTAATGCATTAACCACTTACAGAATTTTGTCTTCTTTTTCTATTTTTTTCCCTTTTGTTGTTCAGAATGGATGGAGATTCACAATCCAGGGGTAGGAGTCAGAGCAAACACTACTGGACCATAGAGGAAGATAAAGCCCTGATTGATGCTTTAGTTGAGCTATCTACAAATCCATTGTGGCGGGCGGAAAATGGGTTCAGAAATGGATACCTTGCTCAATTAGAAAGAATGGTGAAAGAAAAGATTCCATCGAGCACATTAAAGGCTGTGCCTAACATAGAGTCTCGGATTAAATTATTTAGAAGCAAAACCACTGCAATAGCTGATATATTGCAAATAAGTGGATTTGTTTGGAACTTCGAGATGTGCACTATTGAATGTGAAAAAAGCAAGGTTGTCAGACCCGGCCCGGGCAATGACCCGGCTAAGCCCAGGGGTCAGGGGTCAATGGGTTCAACCGGGTCGAACCGGGGTTGAACCGGGGTCAATAATTAAATATAAAAAAATATTATAATAATTAATAATAAGCAAATATAATATTAAATCCATAATTATATTATAAAAACCTACTCAAATTTGATATTTAAATTGATAAATGACCTTATATACAGTAGAGTTTTCTAATTTGGTCATTTATTTTTACATTTTTTAAATATTTACAAATTTAATATATTAATATATAATTATCAAACTTCTCTCGGTGTTATTTATTTATTTATTTGTTTATTGGTTGATTTTGTTAAAAATAAATAAGAAATCTAATTCACTAATTCTTATATCTCAATTGAGTTTTTTTATTTTGTTTTTAAATTTTTCTTATATTTTTTTTATTTAATTAGAATACTTTTAATTTTTATATTTTTTTATAATAAAATTACACTCATTTATTGTTTTATTTTCTTAATAAATTAAATTTTTAGAAAGTATTTACATAATACATTAATATATTTTATTTTTAAATGTTAATTTTTGTTGGTATATATATATATATATTGTAATTCTATTTATTGATTATAAATTATAAATTAATATTAATAAATATACACGATTTTGTGGTTTTTAATGAGAAAATAATAATAAATTATTAAATATTGTAAAAAAAAATTAAACATTGTGACCCAATTGACCCGGCCGGGTCAACCGGTTCCCGGTTGAACCGCCCGGGTCACCGGGTTAACACCGGGTTTTTTAATACCCGGGTCAATGGGGTATACCCGGGCCGGCCACATGGCCGGTTCCCGGTTTTTCCGGTTGAACCGGCCGGGCCGGTCCGGGTCAAACAACATTGGAAAAAAGTGCATATGATGAGTATGTGAAGGTATGAATAATTTTATTTGGTTGGAGCATCTTACGCCATATGGTATTTGTATTATTAACTTTATTTGCTCATACTATATGGAATCATAAGGAGGCAGCTGGTCTTTTTGGAAAAGCTTTTCCTTTCTTCAATGATCTTGATGCCGTCTTTGCAAGAGATAGAGCACAAGGAAGTGCAAGAGGCGATATTGGTGATGATGGCGAGTAGTATTTACATGAGAATGTCACATTGGATGATGACACGGGCTTCTTTCAGTTTGGAAGTGATGATGTTTGTATGGATACACAGGAACCCATTCCGACTCCATCACCCATAGGATCAAAATCAAGTACCTCAAGAGCACGTCGGAATAGGAAAAGTGTTGTGGACCAATCATCTGAGAAAATTTCAGAAAATTTGCACCATTTCGTTGAAGTTATTGGTCCGGGATTTAAGACACTAGCCGATGCTGTTGCACGTGAAGTAGCTCGTGATGAGGCCCGTGAAACCCGTGAGAAAGCACGTGAGGATGAAATTATGAAAATGAAAAACATGTTGCCACAAGTACTTTTTGAGATTGATGGTCTTTCTGAGGATGAGGCGCTGTTTATCTTACAGGTTCTTTGAAACAACAATTTAATTTTTATTCCATGATTTGTCTTAAAAGATTTTGTAATTAAAGATTTAATATTCATTCCTGTAGGTTTTGTCCAAAGATTACGACCAAATGAAAATTTTCTTCGGGTTACCAGACAACATGTAGCTTTGTTTTTGTCATATATTGTTGTCAAGATTGTCATTTACAACACCTAATATGTAACCTCATGCATTGGTTTTGGTTGGGTGATGTTTCTTCTATTAAGGAGTTTTTATGGATTGTATTGCAAGAACAATGTATTTGTTTTGAAGTTTGTTTTTATGGATTGTATTGCAAGGACAATGTGTTTGTTTTGAAGTTTGTTTCAATGTGTTTGTTTTGAAGTTTGTTTTTATGAATTGTATTGCAAGGACAATGTGTTTGTTTTAAAGTTTGTTGATCATTGAATGTAGCAATGAGAAAACAAAGTTTATGTTGTTAGGTATATATGGCAAGAAATCAAACCTTATGTTGTCAAATATATATATGGGAAGAAATCAAAGCTTATTTTGTTAGGTATATATACAATATTCTTGTTATTAACATGATGATAGAAAACATGGTTATATTGTGTGTGTTTATGTATATTGTTGACAGTAACATGGTTTTTCCATTGCCATATATGGCAAGAGAAAAGAAAGAGATGACAAGAAAAAGTTATCTTATTATTATTTTCAATGTTATTACAAATATTTATTTTGATAATTAATTAGTTAAATTTTTTTTAATGTGTTACACAAATATAATTAAAAATATCTCATTATAGTTAATACCATTAATTACAAGCTAATTAATAATATTAATATTTAAATATAATACTTATAACAAAATGATAGTATTATAAAATTAAATAGTTTTTTTATAATTAATTAGTTAAATTTTTTGAATGTGTTACACAAATATAATTAAAAATATCTCATTATAGTTAATACCATTAACAATTAGCTAATTAATAATATTAATATTTAAATATAATACTTATAACAAAATTATAGTATTATCAATGTAAATAGTTATTTTTTATAATTAATTAGTTAGATTTTTCAATGTTTTAAAAATTATAATTAAAAATAATTCAGTATAATTAATTAGTTAGATTTTTTCAATATTAATTAATATCTAATTAATGATATTAACATCTCATCCCAAAAATTAGATTGAAATTATAGTATACTAAAATTAAATATTTATTTTTCATAATTTAAAAATATATATAATTAAAAATAAGTCATTATTATATATACAATATCATTTATATGGATGAGGGTCATAATTGTCATTTTATCATATTCACTTTTTTTTATTTTTCACATTCCTAATAAATTACACTCTCCAAACCTTACCAACCAAACACATACTTCATTCTCACTCCTCCTCCATTACCCCTCATGTCACTCACAATCCACTCCTCCTCCAATTCACTCTTGGCATCCAAACATCCCCTTAGTTTATATTTTGCGGTTTTCACTGTAATGCTCAGGGTGGCAAAGATCATGCAAGTGCAAGATACATCTTTACTTGTTTGTCCCCAGTGATCCGGTTTCTGCTTCCAAAGGATGGTGATGCTCTTCTGAACTATTTGTCTGAAGACGAGGAAACCAACCTGGCACCATTGAGCTAACCGGTAATTATTATTATTATTATTATTATTATTATTATTATTATTATAAGTCTTATTTATTATTCATCTTATTTATTTGTTTTATTTATTATTATAATTATAATTATTTATTATTTATTTATTGTTATTCTAATACATTTATTTATTTATTAATGACTGTTATTATTATTCTTATTTATTTATTTATTTATTATTATTGTTACTTATTATTTCTTCTTCTTATTTATTTATTTATTTATGTATGTATTTATTTGTTTATTTATTATTATTATTATTATTTATTATTATTTATTATTAGTATAATTATTCTCCTTCTTTTTCTTCTTTATTTATTATAGGTTAATATAGTTGTTGTTCATTGTTATCTCAGACATTATTCATGATCAGGTTGCTTGGCGGTGAAATATGGGCATGCCAAACCTGTCACAGCCTGAGGAGTCAAGACCATCAACAAATTTCTCCACATTCTAAATCCATTGCAGACACTGTACATGCTCACAGCCTCCACTGACTTGCATCTCAGGATCTGTTGCTGCTAGTGAATGAAATACATTAGATGATTTTATATATGTGTTCAGTGAAGTCTCAAATTAATGTGTATGCATGTGTTTGTGTGGTTATGCAACTAGTCATCATATATATGGACTAGTGGCAGTGAGTGATGTTTGGTTGAAGAAACATTAATTTGTTTGTTGTCTTCATACAAATTCTCAGTCCTCATGTATTCCACCAGTCAGAAATTATTTGAATTGATGGTAAAAAAATTATCTTATTGAATGAAAAATACATATATATGCATATATATATCATGTAGTATGTTACCATACAAACATTTGTGTCAGGCAATCATTCACTGCCAATTAGGAGGAATTTATGTACACATATATATTATCCTCCCAAGAAAACAAACAAGTATCTATTTATATGTTAGAAGAGAGAAGAATGAAAGAAAAGTGGAAAAGAGATGGATCAATGCTCATCTGTCTTACCAACAAGAATGATCATGGGGCTTCATATAGAAGCCAAATATACAGGTATACCTATGTATATACATACATACATCTAATATACATACACACATCTAACACCCCCCCTCAAACTCGAGGCGGATCATGTGTCTTGAGTTTGGACAACATAAATAGATGCTGATCACGTGTCTGTGTTTTAGTGAAAAAATCAGCCACCTGAACCTCGGTAGGAAGATAGTGGAGCGACACAGTATGAGCACGGACATGACAACGGGTGAAGTGTGCATTCACACCAATATGTTTGGTCAGCTCATGCTTGACCGGATCAGCTGCAATCTGAAGGGCTCCCGTACTGTCGCAGTGAATAGGAATAGGAGAATGGATCGGTACACCAAAATCCTGTAGAATAGAGCGAATCCAAAGCACCTCCTGTACTGTAGAAGCCAAAGCACGAACCTCAGCCTCAGCACTGGACTTGGCAACAGCCTGCTGTTTCTTAGTCTTCCAAACAATAAGTGAAGACCCAAGAAAGATACAGTAGCCAGTGATAGAGACCCGATCATCAGGGAAGCTGCCCAAGTAGCATCAGAATAGGCATGTAGCTGAAGAGTGGACTGGTGTGAGTAGAACTGACCACGTGAGGCAGTGCCACGAAGATATCGCAGTACCCGGAGAAGATGTCCATAATGAACAGAGGTGGGGGCCGCAACAAACTGACTGAGAATATGCACAACGTGAGAAATGTCAGGACGTGTGACAACAAGATATACCAGGCTACCAACAAGATACCTATAGCGAGAAGGATCAGGTAAGGGAATCCCATCAGAAGCATGAAACTGCAAATGCAACTCCATCGGTGTAGCGGCAGTACGAGTATCGGTCAAGCCAGAGCGATCAAGAAGATCAAGGGTGTAACGCTGCTGAGAAAGGCGATAGCCATCAGGATGAGATGTGATCTCGATACCCAGAAAATATCGAAGCAGACCGAGATCAGTCATCAAGAAGGTCTCACACAGTTTCTGCTTCACAAAAGTAATATGAGCAGAGTCATCACCAGGAAGAATCATATCATCCACATACAGAAGAATAATGGTTCGGCCACGAGGTGAAGAATGAATGAAGACCGCCGGATCATGTATGCTCGGAGTAAATCCAGCAGCCTCAACAACTGTGCTGAACCTCTCAAACCAGGCACGAGGAGCCTGTTTGAGACCATAGAGAGCACGGCGAAGGCGACAAACAGATCTTGGAGGCACCTGAAGGCCAGGAGGAGAAGTCATGTACACCGCCTCCTTCAAGTCCCCATGAATAAAGGCGTTCTTCACATCAAGCTGATGAAGAACCCACCGACGAACAGCTGCAACAACAACTAAAGTACAAACAGTGTGCATGTGGGCCACTGGGGTAAAAGTCTCCTCATAGTCACAACCATACTCCTGTTGAAAGCCGCGAGCAATAAGACACGCTTTATAGCGCTCGAGAGATCCATCAGAACGGGTCTTTACCTGATAGATCTAGCCACAAGTAAAGGGAATGGAATGGGCAGGGAGAGGGACAATATTCCATGTGTGAGTCCGAGACAAGGCATCAAGCT
The DNA here is from genome assembly GCF_009730915.1 of Dioscorea cayenensis subsp. rotundata. Lineage (NCBI taxonomy): Eukaryota > Viridiplantae > Streptophyta > Magnoliopsida > Dioscoreales > Dioscoreaceae > Dioscorea > Dioscorea cayenensis. The sequence goes on from NC_052482.1 coordinate 12,907,415, forward strand.
CCTCAGCCATGGCAGTCCGCCACTCAGGGGATCGAACTGCTTCTCGGTAGGTACCGTGGAGAAACTCTGGAGGAGTGATGAAAGGAGGAAAGGAACCGAAGGAGAGGGAGACTTAGTAGAAGAAGGAGAGGTATAAAAGAAGGGGCTTCATCAAACGTGACATCTCGAGAGATACGAATGCGACGGGTAACAGGATCATAGCAACGATAACCTTTATGCTCAAGGCTATATCCCAGAAAAACACAAGAGACAGACTGGGCGGTGAGCTTGGTCCGCTCCCGAGGTGAGAGCAAAACAAAACAATAACAACCAAAAACACGAAGATGATCATAGCGAGGAGGTGTGCCATGAAGACACTATCCCGGGCTGCGATAAAAGAGATTTGAGGAAGGCTGAAGGTTAATTAGATAAACAGCCGTACTAACAGCATCAGACCAAAAATGAGGAGGGAGAAAAGCACCAAGAAGAAGGGCACAAGCCGTCTTTAAGATATGACGATGCTTGCGTTCAGCTACCCTATTCTGAGAATGAGCCCCAGGATAAGATAACTGAGGCAAGGTGCCCTCAGAAGACAAAAAAGCACGAAAAGCCTGAGAAATATATTCACCACCTGAGTCAGATCGAAAGATCTTGACTGAGGCAGCAAACTTGGTGTGAACCATGGCTATAAAAGATCGATAAATAGACAATAAATGACTACAATTATGCATAAATTAGATCTAAGTAAAGCGAGTATAGTCATCAATAAAAATAACATAATAGCGGTTACCTCCTTTAGAAACAAAAGGAGCGGAACCCCAAACATCAGAATGAATAAGTTCAAAAGGAGCAGTAGTCTGAGATACACTCATAGGATAAGAACGTTGGAGCTATTTACCTAGCTTACAGCCAACACAAACAAATTAGAAGAAGGAGAGACGGCTCCTAAGATGCCAAGACGAATAAGAGATGACAAACGAGAGTGACACAAATGACAAAGACGGTGATGCCCCATATGATGAGATAAAACGGTAGCATGACAGTGATGAACTGGCTGAGCTGAAGATGACAGATGAAGGGTATCCAACACATAGACTCCATCATGGCGGCGGCCAGCTCCAATCACCTTCCCACTGTGATCCTGCACACGACATGAGGTACAGTCAAAAATAACCTGACAGCCATAATCAGTAAGCTAACTAACAGACATAAGGTTCATGGATAAACGAGGAACATGAGATACAGAGGGAATAGAGAAGAAAGTAGAAGAAAAATGGCCAATAGATGAAATAGGGATGAGGGTGCCATCAGTAGTACAAACACATGTAATATATAATGGTGGATGGGAATGATGAAGATAAGTGGCATCAGGAGTCATTTGAAGAGAAGCACCAGAATCAAGAAGCCAGAGAGGACAGGAACTACCTGGAGCAGAAGAAGGAACCTGAGCTGACCGTGCATGGCCAGTGGAGTCTGCTAGATGAGACTGCTGAAACTGTCGAAACATCGCCAACAACTGATGATCGGCAGGAGACAGTGAAGGAGAAGATGATGAAGCTGGAGACAGTGGAGCAGGAGAGCCCTGGACAGAATCTGCCTGCTGGTGGGAGTGAGGCAGCGGTAGAAGAGGTGGTGAAGGAGCAGTATGAGGAAGTCCACGTTGCTTCTTCCGACACTCACGCTCAAGAAGATCAAACATGCCACAGTAGTGACAAATCACAGTGCGTTTCGCCCTTGTAGAAGAAGGAGGCCAAGATGAGACAGAAGGTGCCAGGGGTATAGTAGATTCAGATGAAGAGACAGGAGGAAGGCGAGGGACAACAAGAGCACTTTCTCCCCCTGTAAAGGAAGCCCGGAGACAGGTTTCCTCAGCACGAACAATGGTGAAAGCATCATCCAAAGAATAGATCGAGGGGTCATGTAGTAACTAAGCCCGAGTTTGCTCAAACTCAGGATGAAGGCGCATAATGAACTCATACATGAGTCGTGTCTCATCATGGCTACGGTGACGTGAGCAAGACTCAGAACAAGTAAGGATCTGGGCAGCATGAACGGCACAATAAGGAGGAGTCAGAGCATCAATCTAACGCCATAAGGCACAATACCGACTATAGAAATGGTCGACAGTATCCTCGCCCTGCTAAAGACTAGAGAGAGTCTGATATAATGTGTAAAGTTACGCCTGAATGGAACCACAGTAGCGGCACTCAAGACAGTCCCACATCTCCCGAGCAGTGGGAAGATCAGCAATCTGAGTACGAATATCAAGAGTAACCGTCTAACAGATCATCATCTTAGCTGTAGAGTCATCAGCAGCCCATTTCTCAAACTGCTGCTCAAAGGCTGTGAGAAGAACAGAGGCCTCGGTGGAGGGAATGGTGTCAGGGATAGAGGGAGCAGTAGGAGCAGAACTTGTACCATCAACGTGACGAAGGACGCGAATATCATCGAGAATTCACTTGATAGTGAGTCGCTATACAATGTAGTTGGTACCATCAAGCACCACATCTGAATGATGGAGATTGCGATGACGCATCTAAGGTAGCATTTTTTTTTTATTTTTTTAACAGTCTCTATCAGATTTTTTTTTTAAAGAGTCACACGTGCACAGTACAAATTAAATCAATGTTGTTGCTTTTGAGGACAGGTAGTCTCTTTAGAGTGCCATCATGTGATTGGAAAAGGCTCAAAAGCCTTGATTCAAGGAAATCAAATCAAATCAAGGTGAAGGCAGGTCACCTGGGTTGGTCGAAGCGTTGTCTTCCCGGCGAGTCGCAATGACCGCAAGCAGAGATGGGGCAAAGCTACCGGGCGCTGGGCATATGCGGACAGCTGGGCGCGACGGGGCAAGCGCGCGAGGCGGCAGGGGTGTGCGGGGTGATGCTGGGCACGGCAGGGGCGCTGCTGGGCGCTGGGTGCCGCTGAAGCGGCCGGGGCGCATAGCAGTGCGCAGGTGTGGCTGGAGATGGAGGCGGGCGCGAGTGGAGCTTGGGGTGGGCGCTGTTCAGTAGAGTGTGGCGCAGAAGAAGGTTTTTAATGTATGAATAAGGGGATGAAAAGAGGAATAAGAAGAGGAGGAAGAAGAAAGGACTGGGGAAGAGCAGAGATGGCCGGAGGAGAGATGGCCGGAGAGGTGGCCGGAGAAGATGGCCAGAGAAGGAAACCTAGTTTGATACCATGTTAGAAGAGAGAAGAATGAAAGAAGAGTGGAGAAGAGATGGATCAATGCTCATCTATCTTACCAACAAGAGTGATCATGGGGCTTCATATAGAAGCCAAATATACAGGTATACCTATGTATATACATACATACATCTAATATGCATACACACATCTAACATTATACACTTGGTGACTTATCAAGTCCAAGTATTTGCCTGTCTTCCAATTCACAATTATCGGAAGCACTTTTCATTAAAAAGGAACCATAGGTCATGATCTTCATCATCATATCTTCAACTTCCTTCTCCAAACTTCGGTTGAGCTTGGCAGTTTCCTCCATCTGCAGAATTAAGAAAGAACAGTAAATTATTTAACATTGAATATATTACCTTCAATTAGCGAAGGAGTTTTTTTATTATCTCTTTATTTTCAGTTAAAAAGAGTTGTACGTATTACCTTCTCAAGTTCAATTCGAGCTGTCTTTCTTTCCTTTTGTATTTGTGTTTTTCTATGATCTTCCTATGAGGCCTTCTCTATTGAAGGGAAAAAATATTCAATGAAAATTCATACAATATCTTCATTTTCATGGTAAATTTTTTTGAATGTCGTTGACATTATTACATTGCATTCAAACAGAAATCAAAATTTTCAATCAGTAAGTTTGTTTGCTTGATTTGAACCTACAGCACAGAAAGTGAACTAAGAGTGATAGCAGTATAAAATGAGGAATGAATATTGACTTATTTTTTAAAGAGATCAAGTAATGTGTAGATTAATTATATATCTGTATATTGTATTGAATTATAAGCCTAAGAGGTTCCATGTTCAGCAATTGATTTTTCATAAATAGGGAAATTCAGATTATAAAATGATCAATAAGCATTGCAAAACTAAAAGTCTAATTCAGAAAAAAAAAATCTGAAAATTATTGTGATTAAGTACCTTCCCGGTGTTGCTTCTCTAAATTTTCTACTTTTCTCTGCATTTCCACCTTTAGATCAACTTGTATGTCCTGGATACATAAATAATGCATAAAGATATATGATTTTATTACCAATTTCAGTTATAGAAACGTCAAATCTTACAAAAGATAAGAAGAGAAAATTACATTGAGTTGAAGTGTCTTTTGCGCTTTGATAATAGTATCTACAAAACGTGCCTTCATCTTTGCAACATGAAGAGCTTTAGATGGTGAAATCTGATCCTCAAACAAGTAATTATTGCTCCATGAATGTTGAAAACACCAATTATTATATATGTGATTTAATGTAATTTAACCTTAAAGAACAAATACATTAAATCACTAGAAGAAAAGAAATAGAACCTTTTTGTGGGAGAACTGTATTAGGACTAGGTTGAGCCTTGGCTTCAGAAACTGCAGCAACATCTGAGACAACATAAAAGTTATGTTATCTTAGAAACTGAAGCACTATTCAGTAATTAGATACCATAATATCATCATGCTCTCTTATACATTTGTAAGGCTGAAAATTTGGTGTTGAATTGGCTTGGCATGGATGAGTATCCAAAGGCTGGTCATCATGTTTTTCTTCTGCAACACCATCTAAGATAACACAACATTTACAACATCTTCAGAAATTGCAACAACAATCAGCAACTTTACACATAGCATTAGAAACCTTAGGACTATCTATATACCTTTGCAAGTCTTCAAAGTCTTTGTTTCACCAGTGAATCAATGAGTTTGCAAACCCTGTTTGGCCTCCTTTGCTTTTGATAAATTTTTGTCGACAATTGTAACCTGTATAGACATATGATCACCATGAATATAATGGATAGAAAAATAATAACCCATAAGACTAATTGTATCAAGTCTAACTAATACCTTTTGTTTCTTCTCTGGTCGAGGTTTTGGCATATCAATCCACCACTTGTTCCTCGTTTTCCAACTTACATTAAATATGTTATTCAGTTCTTTGGCTTTGATATGAACTTCATTAGTGGAAGGATGGTTTTCAATAGCATTAGCAAGAGTTTCCTTAACATCTGCAACGAACCGAGACGTAGTCGGGTAGGTCATGCAATCGAGTTTTCGTTCTATTCTGCGCAAGTCCAAGTGTTTCTGAAGAAAAACACTTGTGTGATTCATTAGTTTCTTCAAAATAATACTGCATTGTTTCTTTCTAGCAGGATCCATTCTCTCATTGTCTTCATTGTTGATTAGTTGCATGATGGTTGTTGTTGATTATGAACTCCTTTTCCTTCTAATGGTAGTTGAAGTACAAGTGGATGTGTACATCTTTCAAATGAGCTTTTTTTTTTAAGGAAGAGCTCTTAGAGCTGATTTTATTAATAAAGGGTAAAAAGTTACAAAGAGTTTAGAATTACAGATAGAAAAAACACAAGAAACACAAGACACAACAGACAAATAACAAAAAAGATTACAAACAATTAAAACAAAAAAACCAGCATTACGAAAGGCTATCATGATCCAATGAGGCAGCCGCCGGCCCTGAGAAAACAGTGAAAGCATGTGCAGGTTGGTAGCAAAGGATTCAAGCTTAAACGCAGGGGAGGCCCAAGACTTGGTTATGACATGCATGCTTGGCCGTCCCACACTTTGAAGAAGGAGATTGACGTTGGAGATCCTAGATTGAAGATGCCGATCAGAAGCGTGAGATAGCGATATGGATTTGCAAGAATCAGGAGTCATGAGGAAGATGTGCTTGATCAGGATGCCAATATCCACCACATACTGCAGGGCGAGGACAATCGCCATCAGATTAGCATCCGCTGCATTCGACACGAAAAAAGGACAAGCACCTGCCAACAAAACAGCATAGTTAGCAGAGACACAGAAAAACCCAGAGCCACCTACCTCAGACGACACATTCCAGAAGCTAGCAGTAAATAGGAAAGGGCCATCACTCAAAGTGAAATTGTTGAGAACAAGCCTCATGCCCATCTTATCAACATGTACACAAGAAAAGTCCTTGGCATGAGCAATAGCCCTTGAAACAATAATCTTACTGGGAATGAAGGAATTTCTGAACACCTTGTTGCAAAGGTTCTTCCAAATGCACCAAGCTGATGAGGCAATAATAGCTTTAACAAATGTGGGAAAAGAAGCACAACTAAGCCAATCCCCAGAACAGAACCCATCAGTAAAACAAATTGAAACACTAAGCTTACTGCAGACAAGGCTCCAAACTTCCTGAGCCAAACAACAGGAGGACAACAGATGCTCAATTGATTCATACTCAAGGTTGCACATGAAACAAAGACTCCTTTGGCCCAAGTTAATGGAGTGTAAGTAATCAGTAGTACTAATTCTGCCTTTGAAAGTAAGCCACAGAAAGTGTTTGACATGAGGAGCCTCACGAAAATCCCAAAGAACCTTCCAACCAGACCAAGTATCAATCCAACACTTAGAGGAATTCAAGTACCGATAAACAGTGGCAGAGAGACTGCAATCCATTGGATTAGGAGGTCAGATCCAGTGATTATCATTATCAGCATCAATAGAACCCATTTTAGAGACAAAGTAATCCAGGCAATCCCCAAATATCAAACCAAGTTTCCGAAAATCCCACTCCCCATTAGAACAAAGATCAGAAACAAACAAAGAATCCAAGTCTAAGGAGATATTAAAATAAGTGGGCCAAAAAGAGAGAGGGATATCAAAGCACCAGGGATAATACAAAATGAAAGTCTGACTAGGGTTAATAGTATTGATCCGCATGTTAGATTTGATTTTGATTGCTGTATAACAGAGCCCTCTAAAAAACCAAGAGCAACAAGCAAGAATGGAAGCATTCCAGAAATTGAGCGGACCATATTTAATATTCAAAATATCCACCCAAATATAATCAGAGCAATTAATGTATTTAAAAACATTTTTGGCCATAAGAGAATGCTTTGCAAGAAGAAGATTTCTAATTGCAAGACCCCCTCAGGCTTAGGAACCAAAAGATTGTTCCAAGCAACAGCACAGATGCCCTTTCCATTACTACTCTTACTCCAAAAGAATCTCCTAACAATCCTATTGATCTCCAACAGGATAGAATCATAGATTAGGTACATAGACAGCTGATAAATGGGTAAGGACAACAATGATGAGTTAATAAGAACTGTTTTGGCTGCTGGGGAAAGCTTGGAATTCATCCATCTAGAGCAGCGAGATCTAATGCACTCAATAACATTAACAAAAGAGGCCCTAGCTAATCGCTTGCGAGAAATAGGAATCCCAAGGAATTTGAAAGGAAAGGTTGCGACAGCGAAACTAAGAATCGAACAAATACTATTGGCCACTCGCTTATTGATCCAAGAAGGGAAAAAACAGCAGACTTAGAGGTATTAGGAGATTGACCATAAAACTTGCCAAAAAAATCAAAACAAAGCTTAATAGATTTCGCAACTCTTCTAGACGCCTGAGAGATAATAACCAAGTCATCAGCTAACATAAGATGATTAAAATTGGAACTAAGACGATTATCAAACCCCGGAATGAAATCATTAACTAAAGTAAAATTCATCATAGTAGTGAGGTTTTGGGAAACAAGGATAAATAGGTACAAGGATAAAGGATCACCTTGACGAATACTTCTAGAGGATTTAATCCAAGGAGTGGGATGACCATTAATAAGAAAAGAAAAGGAGCTAGAAGAAATACACGATTTTATCCAGGAGATCCAAATAGAAGGGAAATTCATTTTAATAAGAGTAGCAAGAATTGCACTCCAGCTGATTGTATCATAAGCCTTCTCCACATCAATCTTAATTACCATCCTAGGGGGGTTCTTACGATCATTTTCCAGCGTATGAACAACTTCTTGCAAAGCAATGATATTATCAAAGGAACAGCGACCCAAAACAAAACCAGCTTGCTCTCGACCAATAAGAGAAGGAAGAACAAGCTTCAGTCGATTGGCCAAAATTTTAGAAACTATTTTGTAGCAAACATTACACAAAGAGATAGGTCTGTAATCAGAAATATAGATGGGATTATCCTTCTTGGGGATGAGAGCAATAAAGGTCTTACCCCAAGAGTTAGGCAGAGTAGGATTAACAAAAAAGTAATGAACAGCATCAAAGAGACTATCCCCAACAATAGGCCAAAAGAAGCGATAAAACTCAGCATTAAACCCATCAAGACCCGGACTCTTACCAGAAGGCCTCTCAAAAACCGACAAATGAACTTTCTCGCGAGTAATGTTACGAGTAAGAAAATCACAATCAATATCAGAAAGTTGAGGCAGATTATTAGGAATAGTATGTAAAACATCAGAGAAAGAGTTATTGGAAGAATTCAACAACAAACGAGAGTAAAAATTCATAAAAGCATTCTCAATGCCAACACGATCAGAGAAAAGGTTACCAATAGAATCCCGTACCTGGGAAATGGAATTGAAATGCTTGAGAATTCGGGTGGCATTATGAAAAAACTTAGAGTTAGTGTCACCATCACAGACCCACGACAAATGTGCACGTTGAGCCCATTTATTGGAATTCTGCCTCTCCAGGTCACTGTATTTAGCATACATCTCATCTAAAAAATGTTGAGAACCTGCATCAAGAGGGTCAACCAACTCCAAGGACACAATAGTATTCTCAGTATTCCGAATATCAGCATCAAGATTATTCAAACCTATTTTGCACTAGTTCAAAATATTAACACGAGAACATGATAAGAGATGAGTGAACGAATGCAAAGGATTACCATTAGGAGAGAAATCCCAAGCCCTGTGAACAGCTTTATGACAACCAACATAATCCAACCAAAAAATATTAAAACGAAAAAGGCAGCGGTTATAACTATTGGAAAAATTAATCGAAAGCAATAGAGGAGCATGATCAGAGCAAATCTTAGGAAGATGCTGAAGAGTATAGGAACGACACTTAGAAGACCAATCTAGATTAATCAAACCTCGATCAAGGCGAGCCCAACGTCTGGCCGCGCCCAATTGCTTATTACACCAAGTGAATCTAGGACCAGTGAAATGCAAATCAAGCAGATTGTTAGTCTCAATAAAATTAACAAAATGACAAGCCTTACGAGTGTAATAATAAAACAAACCACCCTTGTGCTCATCACGAGTACAAATAGCATTAAAGTCACCAATAACGAGCCAAGGGATCCCAGTAGAGGAAATCCTAGAAAGCTCATGCCACTGTGATGTTATGGACCTTCGATGGTGTTGAGATAACAGAGCGAGAGGCATTGGTTCTTGATAGGGCGCAATGCCTTGAAAGGCCAGGGTTTCCAATAGGGATCCCAATTGAGCTTTATTCACAATTCTGTGTATGAGAAAATCAATGCTAATTAGATCAAATTGGAAACTATTAAAAAAATTAAATCAAACCGTTAACCCAAAAGCAGCTATTATATATATCATGAATAAAAAAGCTTTTGTGAAAGACCAAAGCTTAAATTTAACAAAAAAATTTCTGGAAAAGTTTATATGCTTAAAGATTATTAGGCACAAACGGAGATTATTTGTGAGCAAACTTTAGAACATTTATGAGAAGTATGGAACGCTTTATGTATAACATGATGAGAGAAGGTCTCTTTGTTACAAAGCATAAATTTAAAAAAAAAAAAAAAATCTGAAAATTCTGTAAAAATTTATATATTTGAAGATCATAACCCACATAGCAAAATTTTTCCTAAATATACTTCAGAATAATAACAATAAGGAAACTAACGATGCCCGAAATAATAGAATTAACTTTTTAATTCACCTCGATTAACATTATATATGTATTAATAAATAACATACAATTAATAGATATATATGTTCAGAATAAAATTATAAAGAAATTAGAGGGAGAGAAAAAATAATACCAATTGATGGAAAGGCACTATAGAGCAAAACCGATTATTCATAATTAGTCTATTTTTATATACTATAAACTGAATCCTGATAATACTCAAAATAATTATATCTTAAGGATAAAACAATTTTTCATTTAATTTTTAAAAATCCCTGTTTTTATACTTTGAACTTAAGTAAACGATTCAAAGGCAATCTTGAGCGCGAAAAGTTTTGGGTTTTTTTCATAGTACTAGCTGAAATATTTAATATTTGTTTGTTATTTTCTTATTCAAACCAAATCCTTCAGAATTTTTTGAAAATTAGAATTATTTGGTAATGATGATCAATCAACTTGATTAAAAAAAAGTTACAGTTCCATTTATTTTACATTTAAATTTTGGAGCAAAAAAATAGAAAAGAAAATATTTATTTGTTAATTTAAAAATAACTTAAAGTCAAATTTAAATTTTTTTATAAGAAAAATTCAAACCCATGATTAGTTATCTCAAACTTAATTTATTATAAATAATTTTTTTAGTAAGTTCAATTTAGTTTGGAATTTACTGCCTCAAGATTTTTAACATGTTCACTTTAATCACATTAATAAAGTTGTTAAAATTAGTTATTGTCTTAAATTTATAAAAAATTTATCACTTTTTTAAAATTACTCCCTATTTAAAATACACCAAGATTTCATTTATTTTTTTATAATATAATTATTATATATTATGTTCCCCCTCAATAAACCTTAACAATACAACATTTTAAATTTTTAAAAAATATTGGAAAATATAGGAAGTTGATAAATAGATTGATGGCGAAAGCCACTTGGTTGAAGTGGTTAGCTGCACCAAAATAAGAATTCATGTGGTTTAAGAGAACTAAAGTTGAAAACCAAAGTTTTGCAACAATCTTCTATATTACTTGTCTTCAAAGCATTTGCAGCGAATCATTTATACATAAACTTATTTAATAAATCAAACTGAAATATATATTATATGGCCCTGGTTGATTCGTTTTCCTTGTGTTGAAAACTCTACATTGGCAGTTCCAAAGCTCCCTTACAAAGTTTTCTTAAGATCTTTTATTGTGGACTCTATTTGGGTTAAATTATGCATGTGTTGTGTTTGTTTCTTTTCTAGAATGTACAAACAAATCGAAAGCTTAGAACATGTATATGATTTTTTATCTCAAATTTCATGTATTGTAACATTTTTTGATCATTGATTATATCTGATTGATAACACTTATCTATATTTGTAGCCTGTAAGATTTAGCTTTTAGCTTTGAATGACAGAATCTGTGCAAGAGTTAAGTCTTGATGTATATTAAGGCCCAGGTGGTGCTTATGGTTGACATGAGTATAATGGTTTTAAGCTGATAAGAAAGGTATGCTCCCATATGAGGATTTGACTCCCTCCTTTGAACCCTAGGAAGAAGCAATAGGTGTATGCAGTCACTTATAAATAATTATTAAAACTAATTTGTTAAGCATAAATAAAAATTTAATAATTCAATTCTGTGCCCACTTTAATCCATATCAAACTACTCAAAGTGTATATGTGGCCTCATGGGGACTGTATTCCTATGTGTGGAGTAATAATATATATATATATATATATATGACCGCATTGTGGATATGTGATGTGGACGGTGGCTCCTCTGTCTATGTGGTTTGATACAGCTGCCTTTTTGTGGCTACAGAATTTTTTATGCTAACTCTTTGAGTCTTTTCTTTCAAAATCATAGAATTATCACTTGATGTTGCAATTTATGTACCTGTCAAGTCAATGCAAGGTAGTTACCTCTGTACTCAAATTAATTGTCTGTCAAGCTAACACACTGTTGCAAGGTTCATGTTCAGACTTAATTTTAGGTATGTTGCCTAAATTACTTTGCTATCAATGGCACTGCATTACAAATTCGCTTATAAGAAATCACCTTCTGTAAGTATAGGTTCAAAAATAAAGGTAAACTCTGGGTGTCATATGCAAGTTTTCTTATGTATCTACAGCTTTAATCTTATTAGCTACAAATACTAGAACTAATTGTGCCTTATCTCTTTCTGTTTGGGTTATTTGACATGAAAAAATTCATTATTAATAGTTGATTAATGTGCTCAGATTAGAAAGCCTTATGTTATTTCCAAGTTGAAGGGTTTTCCAAAATTTCATGCAGTTGCTATTATAATTCAGCAATCTGGTTTTTGTTAGAAGAAGGAAGAATGATAGAAGAAAAAAGAAGTAGATCAATGCTTATCTGTTACACCAAACAAGTGTGATCATGGGGCTTCATATAGAAGCCAAATATACAGGTATACCCATGTATATACATACATACATCTAATATACATACACACATCTAACACCCCCCCCCCTCAAACTTAAGGTGGATCATGTATCTTGAGTTTGGACAACATAAATAGATACTAATCACGTGTCTGTGCTTTAGTGAAAAAGTCAGCCACCTAAACCTCAGTAGGAAGATAATGGAGCGACACAGTATGAGCACGGACATGACAACGGGTGAAATGTGCATCCACACCGATGTGTTTGGTCAGCTCATACTTGACCGGATCAGCAGCAATCTAAAGGGCTCCCGTACTGTCGCAGTGAATAGGAATAGGAGAATGGATCGGTACACCAAAATCCTGTAGAATCGAGCGAATCCAAAGCACCTTCTGTACTGTAGAAGCTAAAATACGAACCTCAGCCTCAGCAATGGACTTGGCAACAGTCTGTTGTTTCTTAGTCTTCCAAACAACAAGTGAAGACCTAAGAAAGATACAGTAACCAGTGACAGAGACCCGATCATCAGGGGAGCTGGCCCAAGTAGCATCAAAATAGGCCTGTAGCTGAAGAGTGGACTGGTGTGAGTAGAACTGACCACACGAGGCAGTGCCACGAAGATACCGCAGTACCCAGAGAAGATGTCCATAATGAACAAAGGTAGGGGCTGCAACAAACTGACTGAGAATGTGCACATCATGAGAAATGTCAGGACGTGTAAAAGCAAGATATACTAAGCTACCAACAAGATGCCTATAGCGAGAAGGATCTGGTAAGGGAATCCCATCAGAAGCACGATGCTGCAAATGCAACTCCATCGGTGTAGCAACAGTACGAGTATCTGTCAAGCCAGAGCGATCAAGAAGATCGAGAGTGTAACGCTACTGAGATAGTCGATAGCCATCAAGATGAGATGTGATCTCGATACCCAGAAAATAAGGAAACGGACCGAGATCAGTCATCAAGAAGGTCTCACACAGTTTCTGCTTCACAAAAGTAATATCAGCAGAATCATCACCAGTAAGAATCATATCATCCACATACAGAAGAAGAATGGTCCGGCCACGAGATGAAGAATGAATGAAGACTGCCGCATCATGTATGCTCGGAGTAAATCCAGCAGCCTCAACAACTGTGCTGAACCTCTCAAACCAGGCACGAGAAGCATGTTTGAGACCATAAAGAGAGCGGCGAAGGCGAACAGATCCTGGAGGCACCTGAAGGCCAGGAGGAGGAGTCATGTAGACCACCTCCTTCAGGTCCCCATGAAGAAAGGCGTTCTTTACATCAAGCTAATGAAGAACCCACCAACGAACAGCTGCAACAACAACTAATGTACGAACATTGTGTATGTGGGCCACGGGGGCAAAAGTCTCCTTATAGTCACAACATACTCCTATTGAAAGCCGCGAGCAACAAGACGCGCTTTATAGCGCTCGAGAGATCAATCAGAACGAGTCTTCACTTGATAGATCCAGCGACAAGTAATGGGAATGGCATGGGCAGGGAGAGGGACAATATCCCATGTGTGAGTCCAAGACAAGGCATCAAGCTCCTCAGCCATGGCAGTCCGCCACTCAGGGGATCAAAACGCTTCCCTGTAGATACCTGGCTCAATGACATTTGAGACACTAGTGCTAGCAGAAGCATAACGAACAGGTGAATATAAAGTGGAGCGATCTCATAAAGAGTAAGGAGGAGAGGATACCTTAGGAGCCGGATCGATAGTAGGAGAGGCATCAGAGAGGACTGGCCCTGGTGGAGTCACTATGGGATCTCGACGATGGTAAAATAAACGAACTGGCGGGTGAGTAGGAGGAAGTGAAAAGGAAGGGATAGACACGGCAGGAGACTCAGCAGAGAGTGGAGAAGGAGGGTAAAGAGAGGAGTGACTAAGAAGCTCTGGAGGAGTGAGGAAAGAAGGAGAGGAAGGCAAAGGGGAAGTATTTGTAGGAGAAATGGTAGGAAAAAGGAAAAAGAGAGGAACCGAAGGAGAGGAAGACTCAGTAGAAGAAGGATAGGTATAAAAGGGGGTAGCTTCATCAAACATAACATCTCGAGAGATATGAATACGACGGGTAACAGGATCATAGCAACAATAACCTTTATACTCAAGGCTAGATCCCAAAAAAACACAAGAGACGGACTAGGCGGTGAGCTTGGTCCACTCCCGAGGTGAGAACAAAACAAAACAACGACAACCAAAAACATGAAAATGATCATAGCATGGAGGTGTTCCATGAAGACACTCTCCCGGGCTGTGATCATGGAGATGAGAGGAAGGTTGAAGGTTAATTAGATAAACAGTCATACTAACAGCATCAGCCCAAAAGTGAGGAGGGAGAAAAGCACCAAGAAGAAGAGCACGAGCTGTCTCTAAGATATGACGATGCTTGCGCTCAGCTACCCCATTCTAAGGATGAGCCCCAGGAAACGATAACTGAGGCAATGTGCCCTCAGAAGACAAAAAGATATGAAAAGCCTGAGAAATGTATTCACCACCCGAGTCAGATCGAAAGATCTTGACTAAGGCAGCAAATTGGGTGTGAACCATGGCTATAAAAGATCGATAAATAGACAATAACTGACTACGATTATGCATAAAGTAGATTGATAAGTGCTTAAGTGAACATGTTTTTATGTATGTTTTACATACATTGAGCATCATATCTTTTATGGTTTATATCTCATTTCGTGTATTGGGTGTTCTTTCATGCATATAGGTTGTGAAGGCATTGGGAATTCAAAAGGAAGCGAAGATAGGCTAGGAAGGCACAATGTTAAGAGTTCTTATGAGAATCAAGGAGGAAGACACAAGAGGAGTTCGTGTATGAGGAGATGTATGCCAACTTCCATGGTTATGCAAGCCAATTTACTAGTGGAAGGGCACAAAGGCAGCCATGTCTCCACATTCCTTCTCTTTGTAAAGATTTCAAGACTTTTCAAGACACGTCGATGAAGGAAAAGCCTTATAGCCTACTACATGATCGTGTGCCCGATTGTGTGGCCTTAAGAGGAGAATGTTTGTCATCGCGTTTGTGGAAATCACTGTAGTAAAGTACTGTAGCAATTTTACTATAACAGAAATTACTGTTCACGAGCCCGCGTGGAAATTCCTGCAGTCCACGCGGGCGCATGAAAAATCCACACGGGCGCATGGGAGCACGTGACAGACGCGATCTGAAGCTATAAATACACCGTTTGGCCGATTCTAAAGGGACTTTTTGCTAAGCTTTGAGCATAGACTTGGAGAGAAAGGCGGCTAAGGTTGAAGGAGAAGGTCTTCGCCGATTGAGAGGGAGTTCTTCACCAACTTTGATAGGTTCCTTCGACGTCATAGCATTGGGGAGCCATTGACGACCTAGCTTCGGAGAGGAACCCTTCAAGACGTGGAACTACCAATTAAGGCCAATTCCGCACGAATTCGAGGGGGTTTTCTCTATGGGTTTTATTGCTTTTCATTGTATCCATTATTGTTTTGTAACTAGGCCCATGGAAGGCTAAACCCTAGTAGGTATTTGGGCATGTGAACCCTAAGATCTATACTTTGTATTGATTCTCTTAATGCTTCTAGTTAATCCGAGTTGTTTTGAGTTTTAATCTTGTGATTTAATTGTTTGCTAGTGTTGTTAATTCTTGTAGTTGATTTACATTGCATGATTTAATACTTTGATGTGAGAGGTCTCCATTAGAGTTAGATTGCCAAGATTAAAGAGGGTTGAGAGGGTGAGCCTTGGGATAGAGAATTGTCCCCTTTCCCCTTTGATTGAGTGTTTCCTATCTCCGTATTCCTTTTTCTCTTTGCAACCATATTTGGTGTGATGGGTGAGATTACTCGATTTCTCCGCCGGGACCTTGTAAGGGGTTAGGATCTTTTGCCGGGAATTAGGATTGGATCTATATTTTGGAATCGGTTTCACTCTTAGGTTTCCTTAGAGCCTATTGCGGTCATATAGGGTGTGAGGTATTGAGATTGGTCGATTTCTCCACCGGGACCTTGTAGGGAACTAGTGCCTTTTACTTGGAGACAAAGATTGGTTATCATTAGAATATCTCAACTCATTAGACTCAATCCTAGAGCATTTAGTGAATCTTGAGCTTCATAGAAGATCTTAGGGGGATCATTGCCCGAGTACCTCATCTTTAGTGATTGAGACTCTTCTACTTTATTTCTTGCATACTTGTTTACTTTGCTTGCAATTAAATTCACTCTATCATATTCATTGATTCCGACTAGATAATTGAGAAGTGGTTATTACTAATACTTCCGTTCCCTATGAATTCGACTACCCGACTCACTGGGTAATTATTACTTCAACACCCGTGCACTTACGGTTTATACGCATATTCGGACGTGTCATAGATCCAAATAAAGCGAGTGCAACTTCAATAAAAATAACATAATAGCGGTTACCTTCTTTAGAAACAAAAGGAGCGGGACCCCAAACATCAGAATGAATAAAGTAACGTGTAATATGTAAGGGTGGACGGGAATGATGAAGATGAGTGGCATTAGGAGTCATGTGAAGAGAAGCACCAGAATCAAGAAGCCAAAGAGGATAGGAACTACCTGGAGCAGAAGGAGGAACCTGAGCCGACCGTGCATGGCCAATAGAGTCTGCTAGATGAGACTGCTGAAACTGTCGAAACATCGCTAACAATTACTGATCGGCAGGAGACAGCAAAGTAGAAGATAATGTAGCAGGAGACGGTGGAGCAGGAGAGACCTGGACAGAATGTTCCTGCTGGTGGAAGGGAGGCAGCGGGAGAAGAGGTGGTGAAGGAGCAGTACGCGGAAGTCCACGTTGCTTCTTCCGACACTCACGCTCAAGATGACCAAACATACCATAGTAGTGACAAATCACAGTGTGTTTCAGCCTTGTAGAAGAAAAAGTCTGAGATGAGATAGAAGGCACCGGGGGTCTAGTAGATGAGGACGAAGAGACAGGAGGAAGGCGAGAGACAGCAAGAGCACTACCTCTCCCTGTGAAGGAAGCCTGGAGAAGGGTTTCCTCAGCACGAACAAAGGTGAAAGCATCATCCAAAGAATAGACCGAGGGGGCATATAGTAACTGAGCCCGAGTTTGCTCAAACTCCGGATGAAGACGCATAATGAACTCATACATCCGTCGTGTCTTATCATGGCTACGACGACGTGAGCAAGACTCAAAACAAGTAAGGATCTGGGCAGCATGAATAGCACAATAGGGAGGAGTCAGAGCATCAATCTGATGCCATAAGGCGCAATACCGACTATAGAACTGGTCGATAGTGTCCTCGCCCTTCTAAAGACTAGAGAGAGTTTGATATAAGGTGTAAAGTTGGGACTGACTGGAACTACAGTAATGACGCTCAAGATAGTCCCACATCGCCCGAGCGGTGGGAAGATCAGCAATCTGAGTACGAATATCAAGAGTGACCGCCTGACAGATCATCATCTTGGATGTAGAGTCGTCAGCAGTCCATTTCTCAAACTGCTGCTCAAATGCCATAAGAAGAGCAGAGGCCTCGGTGGAGGAAATGGTGTCAGGAAGAGAAGGGGCAGTAGGAGCAATACATGTCCCATCAACATGGCGAAGAACGCGGATGCCATCGAGAATATGCTTGATAATGAGTCGCCAAGCGATGTAGTTGGTGCCATCAAGTACCACATCTGAATGATGGAGATTGCGGTGACGCATCTCAGGTAGCACCCCACTAAATCCATAAGTATCCATAACTTTTACTTTCTTTTTTAAGCCACACGAGCACAGTAAAAATCACATCATTGTATTTGCTTTTGAAAGCAATGAGTCACACCAGGTTGTCTTCATATGTTGGGAAAAGACTCAAAGCCTTTATTCTAGGGAATTGATAGAAAAAGAGATGGAGGTTGGTCAGCAGGACGGCGATCAGCGTCCTCCGGCGAGTGACGGTGACCGGCACGGGCAGGCGAACACTGCTGGGCGCGGGCGCAGAATGGTCACGGGCGCGGCTGCTTGGCGCGGGTGCTAGGCGTGGCTGAGCGCGACTGCATGGCGTGGCTGGGCGCGGTCGGACGCGGGTGGCACGGTGGCGGGCGCAGGCGGCGCAGGTGGGGCGTGGGTGATGGGCGAGGCTGGGGACGGCACAGGTAGGGTGTGGGTGGCGCGGTTCGGCAAAGCAGAAGACCGTATATATATATATATATTTTAATGAAATGAAAGAGTAGATAAAGAGATGAAAAGGAACAGGCAAGGGAAGGCCGGAGAAGTGGCCGGAGAAGATGGCCGGAGAAAAGAACCTAGTCTGATACCATGTTAGAAGAGAGAAAAATGATAGAAGAGAAAAGAAGTAGATCAATGCTCATCTGTTACACCAAACAAGTGTGATCATGGGGCTTCATATAGAAGCCAAATATACATGTATACCCATGTATATACATACATACATACATACATCTAATATACATACACACATCTAACAGTTTTAAGGTCAAAATACACGTGCCTTTAAATTTCTTATAACACAATGACAGGTTTTTCCTTGCATTCAGAGCAGAGTGATGACATAGTTATTTTAACAGATCTGATTACCAATCAACAGGCATGATTATGTTAGTTGTGTGAGAAATGAAAGAAGAATTATATTGTGTTATCTAAAAGAGTAGAATGAGGTCTCCTATTTATACAAGAGAGAGTGTGATATAAAAAGAAATACAAATCTTTACAAATCTGTACAATTACATCAAATTATGTCCTAAATTTGGGCACTATAGTTATACATAATGCCTATGTCCTAAATTTGCATCTAACAAGTTGGAAGCTTGTTGTTGCTTTTTTTTTAAAAAAAAAAAATTAACTATTGTTGTCCAACATCCTCCTTTTTTTTCTGCAAGAGCCACAGTGCAACACCAGACTGCACACACACACACACACAAGCTCTTGGTGTCCAACATTTTAATTTTTAGAGACCCACAATGCAACATCCCCTCCCCTCATTGTTAATGCATGTTGGCTTCCTGACCTAGAATGTTGGTAATGTTTCCTATTTAAAATCCATTGATTTTTTTTTTTTATTTTGAAGAAACTGAATGGGAAGTCTTCTGATCAAGTATGTGCAGCATTGCTTGTATTTTTGCTTCTTCAAGTACATGTAGACAAATTTCTCCATTATGCTACTTTTAGGACTTAAAATTAATTTATGTGTTTCTTTTTTTATTTGATAATACATGTTATTAGACTACTGCTGTTTTAATTGCAGCCTGCTATCAAACCTTAACAATGTTTAATTATTTGAAGGCTATTTGTTATTAATATTCTCCCGTAAAAATGAGAAGGGTTGTGTTTCTCTGACACAGAATTTAATCAATTTTGTTATGAATCCACCTGTTTATCATTAAAAATTTTGTTTTTGCTTCGTATTACTGTACTTATCAGGACAATGAAATATCATCATGAATATTGAGCACTTTGCATTTTGGCGTTGTTGACTGATTATCATCGACTTAGCATTGAAATGTAAGTAACTATTTGCAAATTCTACAAATTAAAGATCAAAAGAAATGTTTAGGTAGTAGATTGATTAAAATGAAGTGAAACAACCAAGAAACAGTGAGCTTGAAGAGCAAATATTGGGTGACAGAGAGAATGCATATGAGGCAGATAGTAGTAGACAGTGCAACCATTGAAAAGTTTTATTTTGAATTTGAGGATCCATGCTGAACAACCACAATGGTAAGAAACACATAAAGTATCTTGCTTTAAGCTTATATGCAGTAAGCATTGAGATGAAAAAAACAACTTCTAAAACTTCAGTGACATTGGAGGTAGACCTATGATTTGTTGGATTAAGCCAAGACATGTGGAGATATTTATTTGTATTGTTCATCTATGCATGTTTGTTGGGAATCATTTCAACATCAATATTTATTGGGAACTCTAAATTCAATTTAGGCAATATTTCCGAACATTTGGATGATCTATCTATATTATCCTCTGCTTTTTGAAAGAGTAATAAACCAAAATAGTTAGCATGCTTTTAGGAAACATTTAAAAAATAAACACCCTCCCAGATAAGTGGACATTATCAGTTTGTTATATGTAGTAACTTATAGGCTAACATCAGATATGGTTCAATTGATTTGCCTTCATAGCGCATTTTTGTTATTTTGTTAGTAGTATACCTTGGATAAATTGCAAGGTCTTTAAAAGCGGCTCTTATCAGTGCTAATCTTCATTGACATTCTCATATAAAAAATTGTTTCTGATTTCACCAATGTTGTTCATTAATTAATATGCTCCTATTTTAGGCATTTACCCATTTGAGTGATTGAAGAATGTCCTCTCAAACAATGGATTGGTTTCCCTGTTGAGAACTTCTCTGTATATTGCTCGAAAAGCATGTTAGGTTCATCTTGTTTCTATTCATTGTTATCTCAGACATTATTCATGTTCAGGTTGCTGTTGTAAATTTTTGATAAGGAGAGCTTAACAAAGGAGAAAAAATGTTAGGAAAAACCATTCACATTCATTCAAGTTCAGATATGCATATATATTACTGGACACAAGATGATAGGTCAACACTAAACCCAAGACATCATAATTTTTCAAAAAACAAATTCCACAAAACAGTAAGCTTCAGTCCACTACAACTAATTCATCTTTTTGTTAGAGAAATTTCAGACTCTAACACTCCTCCTTGAAATTTCTCATTGAGACTCCCATCATTGATCTCAGTTTTTCAAACTTATCTTTTTCCAAAGCTTTGGTCATAATGTCTGCAAGTTGTTCATTAGTGCCGCAGTACTTTAGCTCAATTTCTTCAAGTCTTTCAGCTTCTCTAATAGCATGAAACTTGACTTTTATATGCTTTGTTCTTCCATGATTAACTGGGTTCTTGGACATTGCAATGGCAGATTTATTATCCACCCAAATTGTTGTAGCTTGATTCTGAACTTGTCCCAGATCAAATAATATTTTTCTAAGCCAAATTGCTTGATTTGTTGCTCCAACTGCTGAAATATATTCTGCTTCTGCTGAGGATTGAGCTACAACCTCTTGTTTCTTTGAATTCCAGCAAAAAACACCACTTCCAAAAGAAAAAACATAGCCTGGTGTACTCTTTGAATCATCAACACTACCTGCCCAATCACTGTCTGCAAAACCAATAAGATCATGACTTTCCCTTTTTGAGAAAAGAACACCATAAACAGTAGAGCCTCTAATATATCTCAATACTCTCTTTGTTGCACAAAGATGAGCCTTGTTGGGAGAATGCATAAATCTAGAAAGCAAGCTAGTAGCATACATAATGTCAGGTCTTGTTGCAGACAAATATAAGAGACTTCCAATAATGCTTCTATAATTTGAAGCATCAACCTTGTCAATGGAAAATTTTGCATTAACTGTCAATGGAGTAGCCACTGATTTTGCTTTCTCCATATGAAATTTTTTTAGCACTTGCCAAGCATACTTCCGTTGACAAATAAAAGTACCATCCTGCAATTGATGAATCTCCATCCCAAGGAAATACCTCATTTCACCAAGGTCTGACATTTCAAACTCCTTTTCCATAACTTGTTTGAAATCCAAAATCATGACTGAATTTTCACCAGTAATTAGCAAATCATCAACATATAAGGAGAGTACAAGCTGAATTTTATGACCTTCAGTTTTTTTAACATAAAGAGTGGCCTCATTTTTGCTCCTTTCAAACCCATTCTGCTGCAAATAAGTATCAATTTTGCAATACCAAGCTCTTAGAGCTTATTTAAGGCCATAAAGAGCTTTGATAAGCTTATATACCTTGGCTTCACTACCAACAACTTCAAAACCTGCAGGCTGCTCAACAAAAATTTCTTCATTTAGAATGCCATTGAGAAAAGCAGATTTAACATCAAGATGAAAAATTTTTGATCCAAACTTAGCTGCAAGAGCAACTAACATTCTGATTGTATCATGCCTTGCCACAGGAGCAAAAGTGTTTGTATAATCTATGCCTTGTTGTTGTGAATAACCCTTAGCCACAAGTCTTGCTTTCAGCTTGTTTATAGAACCATCTAGATTCATTTTGGTTCTATAAACCCACTTGACACCAATGACTTTCTTATTTTGAGGTTTATCAACAAGTTTCCAAGTTGAATTCTTGTTAATCATATGCATCTCCTCCTCCATTGCTGCCCTCCAACCATCATCAACGCTTGCATCTGCATAGTTTGTTGGTTCAAGCTTTACAAAATTGCATCTATTATAAATTTCTTCAAGTGTTCTTTTGTCTCTTATAGGAGCTTCATCATCATCACTTGAACCACCATCATCTTGTTCTTGAGGTAAAGTAATATTATCAACCTGATTTAAACATTCAGCTTCATCTTTTTTCCAATTCCATTTTGCAGCTTCATCAACCTTCACATCTCTGCTTACTTGAACCTTGTTAGTCTTCAAATTCAAAATTCTATAGCCTTTTGTGATGCTACTATAGCCAAGAAATATACCAACAATAGCTTTTTCATCCAATTTATCCCTATGCCCATCAGGAACATGAGCATAGCAAACACTCCCAAAAATTTTCAAGTGATCAACAGAAGGCTTGAAACCATGCCATAATTCATGAGGAATACTGCCTTTTAAAGATTTTTGTTGGCAAAAGATTTAATAGATATACTCGAGCTATTGATCGCCTCATCTCAAAAACTTTTTTTGGCAAGGATTTTTTTCATACAAAAAGGCACCTAGACATCTCCATGATAGTTCTATTTTTTTCCTCTCACTTACTCCATTTTGTTGAGGAGTGTAAGGAATAGTCGATTGATGTTGAATGCCATGCTTGTCACGTAACATTTTGAATTTAGAAGAGATATATTCACCTCCATTATCGGTTCTGAGCATCTTGATGCTATGACCAGTTTGCTTTTCCACAAGAGCTTTAAAACTTGTAAATTGGCTCAAAACTTCAGATTTTTGTTTGAGAAAATAAACCCAACACATTCTTGAGTAATCATCTATAAAAATCAAGAAATATTTGCTGCCATTTAAGGATTCAACACTCATTGGCCCACACACATCAGAGTGGATGAGCTGCAGTTTTTCTGTGGCCCTCCAATTGCTATCTCCAAATGGCAACCTTGTATTCTTGCCCATTTGACATATTTCACACACATGAATAGCATCATTTATAGCACGCAAATCAGCAACAAGGTTTTTTTCATGCATTTGCTTTAAGATGGAGTAGCTAGAATGGCCAAATCTTTTATGCCTTAAGTATGAATCATCAACTGAACTAGCATATGCATGCACATAGGTCTGTTTCCAATCTATTGGAAAACTCTTGTTTTTCATGGCAACAATCATTAAATGCTGACCAGTTGGATCATGAATAATGCAAGACATTTTGTTAAAGTGCAAGGAAAAACCTTTCTCTAGCATTTGACCCACACTTAGAAGATTTTGACTTATCTCAGGTACATATAGCACATCAGAAATGAGCTTGATACCTGATGGTGTGCTAATGGTTGTTGTACCTTTTCCCTTCACATTGAGGTACTCTCCATTGCCCACTTTCACTTTTGAGGTAAAGGTTGTGTCTAAATGCTTGAAAACTTCAACATCAAATGTCATATGGCTTGTGCAGCCACTATCAACAAGCCAAAAGTTGTTGGTGTTACCACATGCTTGACAGGTTACAACAAACAACTTCTCTTCTGGTTCAGATTCATTTTCTGCCAGCTGAGCTTCTTGTCTTTGCTGATTTCTTACAAACTTTTTCAACATGTCCAAGCTGATTACAGGCTCTGAATTTCACATTTGGCCTCCACCAACAAAAATTTTCACAGTGATTTTCTTTTTTACAATGAGGACATGGAGGGAACTTGCCCTTTTGTCCACTTTTGCTTCCTTGTCCCTCATTCTTCTCCTTGTCTTTCTTCTCACCAAGGTGCTTCTTCTCACCAAGGTGCTTTTTCTCACTAAAGTGCTTCTTCTCACCTCCTTGAGGAACTTTCCCCTTTTACTTTGCAAGAAAAGCCCCTTCATTACTAGTTTCTTGTCTCATTAATCTTCTCTGCTCTTGAGCTTGAAAGGCATGAACAAGCTCAGCCAAAGAAATCTTGGTTAAATCTTTTGAGTCTTCAAGTGAAGAAATTTTAGACTCAAATCTCTCTGGCAAGCTCACTAAAACTTTTTCTACCACACTTTCATCGGTCAAGTCTTCACCAAGAAGTCTGATTTTGTTAACAACTTCCATCAGCCTGTCTGCAAACTCCTTTATGGATTCATTGTCTTTCATATTCAACACTTGAAATTGCCTCTTTAAATTTAGAATCTGTATTTTCTTGGTTCTATCACTACCCGCATACATTTCCTTGAGCTTGTCCCAAGCTTCTTTTGTTGTTTCACAATCCATGATTCTTAAAAAAATTGTTTCTGAGACAGCACCATGAATGACAAACAAAGCTCTTGGAGCTTTAGTCTTTTCTTCTTCATGAGCCCGGATCTCATTGAGTGTTGGGTTGTTTCCAAGAGGTGGTACTTCCTTCTCAGCTTCAACCCACTGCCATAGACCAAGACCTCTCAAGTAAGCCTTCATTTTTACAGCCCAGACTTGATAGTTTTCACCACTTAAGACTGAAGGTGAAAGGTTTGGTATGCTACTAGAAGCCATAGGGATTTAAGGTATGATTTTTTGAGGTATTTGTGGAGGAAGCCCTTACTGATTTTCAGTTTTAATCACAGTCCCATAAGATCTATGAAAGCCCTGATGCCATGTTGTAAATTTTTGATAAGGAGAGCTTAACAAAGGAGAAAAAATGTTAGGAAAAACCATTCACATTCATTCAAGTTCAGATATGCATAAACATTACAGGACACAAGATGATAGGTCAACACTAAACCCAAGACATCAAACTTTTTCAAAAAGCAGATTCCACAAAACAGTAAGCTTCAGTCCACTACAGCTAATTCATCTTTTTGTTAGAGAAAT